>NC_057944.1:31078710-31378710 GCF_018555375.3 Anguilla rostrata | reverse complement strand
CGTTGGCAGCAGAGGCTCTTGGGACAGGGACCAAGGTTAGCCAAGGGGAGCGCAGCAGAGTGGGACCCCACCTCTCTCTCTGTGCCCCCCCACCCCCCACCTCTCTGTGCACCCCCCCACCCCCCACCCGCCAAAGTGCCCTTCAGAGCCATTGATTTTTGTTGAAATAGCGAGACGCTGCGTTGCTGGGAGGTCAGATTGCTCATGCCACTGAGCCACTGAGCAGTCTGCCTGGGACTGCTGCTACTGCTGCTGCATATCCCAGCATGCCCTTGTTGGTCGCCGCGGCAGCGCTCAGGGCAGGGCCAGAAGCTCTGGGATGGAGGGGGGGAGTGGGAGGAGGAGGGGGCAATGTGCCTTTTCTCACAGAGCTGAACATGAGGTTATCATTTTTAATATTCATCCGAGAGGCAGGCGTAAAAGGAAATTTGTTTCTTTTGTTGAAGGAAATGAAGATCAGCTGAGGAGATGCAATGCTATAATTTTGGCACGTCTGAGGAACTTGTTTGCTTTTTTTTGTGATCATTCTGAAAGTACAAATATAACAAGAATGGGCTTGCCGAAGCAAGCCCACAAAATCTCAAAAGGCAGTGATCCCAAACAGGTGTCTATGAGTGAGCAGGATGGCAAATTTAACAAGAATCGGCCAAAGTATTTCTTTTCATGTTTTACTTACGTCATTGATGACATAAGAACAGGGATCGTGCCGCTTTCTGTGCTCGCTGTCCTTGTGTGATGTAATACACTGCGTGACTGCACAGTGGCACGCCCCACACGTGGTCTTACATCTTGTGTCTGCAACGATGGTCGCGGTGCCCGGCACTCCGTTGCCATGGTGAGAAAATAAGCATAGCCATTTGGCTGAGAGGGGTTTAAGAAGCCCTGGAGGATTGTGGGTAATGGCCACTGTGCCCTGTAAGTTATGAGAGCGCTGGTCAAGCTGCGCTATGGCGCCTGCTGAGCATCCATAGCGCAGAGCAGACGGCTGGTGTTTGACTGGCAGGGAGGATGGCCCGTGCGTGTTTTTGAGAAGGGCAATTTTGGGTCACAGACGCTAGACGTTCTTCTCAATTCATCCTTACATTCTTCCCGTCCTGACAGCACATTTCCAACACCAGACAGGTGTCAAATAATTGTTTAGAAATTCATTAATAATCTGCTAGATACCAGTGAAGGTCCTGAAAACCGTTAAAAGAAATATCTTGTACGTTTTGGTTAGCAGCATATCTCACTGAAAATTCAAATGGATCTGCAGTCTGAGTTTACCTAAATGGTTAAAGCATTTCATATAGATATTTGACCCGGGGCTGGTCTATTCTGGCCCATTTCAGTTGCATGCTGTGGGGAGATCCTCTGCAACGTGTTCAGTATTTCAACGGACTACTGTTCAGTACATCACATCACAGGGAGCTTTAAGTTGCAGCATTGGTGAAAGGCTTTCTGAAACGAGCTCTCCGGAGCTAGTAACAAAATATGTATTTTGACTCGTGAGAGAAAGGGAAGGTTTGATTTTATGCTGATTTATTGATTCTCGCGGCAGTAGGTCCAGCAGAAACACTTTCCTGGATTGTTATTTTTCCAGGGAAGAGCCCACGGTGCTCTGTCTTTGAGCGGTCTCGGTTTGAAGGAGTGGGTGTATGTTTTTCACCGTGTCAGCAGTCCTGTGTTTTTTTTGTTCCCCTTTTCTTCAGGGGGGCGGCGATCCCTTTCTTTTGAGCGCGGTTGTGTCATTTCCCTGTTCATCCCTCGCAGAGTGTGAAAGATTTCACAGCTGTGCGGCGTGGCGGGGTCTGCATGCCTGGTTCAGAAAGGACAAACGGGGTGGGGCGCTTTCCAAAGTCAGCGTCTTGGTGGGAAGTTTTTTTTTTTTTTTTTTTAAATCGACCCGGGGAGGAAAATAATAAACGGAGAAAGTTCCAGAATCCGAACGGATTCTTTCCTCGTGCGGCGCGCAGATTGGCATTCCTCTATCTCCAGGTTCAAAAGTTGCTTCAGCTCGGCCTGCAGTGAGATGGCTCGGACACTGGAGCGCACTGAAGGCGGACTGAGGTGGAATGAGGAGATGCCAGTTCAGAGCTCGAAAAATAACACCATCCATTTCTCACTCCCCGTTGCAGGATGCTGTCAACTAGTAATAGATTTTGACCAAGAATATTTTTATTTTTTTATTTATCCTTTATTTAACCAGAAAGGTCCCATTGAGATACAATGTCTCTCTTCTGCCAGGGAGTCCTGGTCAAGATGGCAGCAGAAAAATAAAAGTTTCATATAAAAAACATACCAAAAACAAAACGGAACAGAACATACAAGGATCAGGAGCTAAAAGGCACTTGTGGTTAGAAGCAATAACATTGTTCAGTAAAAACTGATTTTAACATATTTTTCAACATGTCAAGAGAGGGTCAGGATTTCAGATTAAGTACGCCTTGTAACTCATTCCAGACATGCGGGGCATGAAAGGAAAAGGTAGATTTACCCAGTTCTGTTAGCGTTTCCGCTGACGCTGTTCTATCCGCTGCCCATGCTAGTTACTAATAACCGCTCGTGGACCACGCGCCCTCGCGCCGTGCTTTCCCTTCCCAGCTGCGTCACTGCGCTATTATGAGAATCTGAGGCCCCCGCTAACCCACATAACGAACATTTATACTCTGGTACTCTGAACGCTCGTGATTGTTAGCATAAACTTTTCCAGTCCGTACAATTGTCTAGTTTCCTGAATGTTAATTGAGCGTTGTCTTTAACCTTGCAGGAACCAGCTTATAACGTTTTTGTTTTGTTATTCAGATTAAAGAAAAATGAATTAGGATTGCCGATGGTCAATTGTGTTAAATTTATCGGAAATGTCAGGATGTTAACAATTTAAAACAAATCCCCCAATCTACAGTGTCAATACATTCATTTGGAAAAAATTGTGTATAGATTAAATAAAAGATGCAATACCGACACATGGGGAAATAGGTTTTTTTTTTTTTTGTTTTTTTTTAATTACAAGATATTTCAGACGCCCTGGTCTTGGTCAGATAACTGCACAGTTACTTCTTTCTTTTGAGTAGTGCTCTACAGAACAAGAGGTGTGATTAGCCTGCTGAGCTAAAGGCCGGGGTCGTCAGCCAAGGGAACCAATCACGCTCATATTGCTTCTGCAGGTGCATGTGCTGAATCACATCTCTGAATTCTGCCACAGCCGGCACTGTTTTTTTTGTGCCGTTGCTAGGACATGTTTGGAAAATAAATGTTTTAAGACTGTGATCTTCATTCCTGGTCCTGGCGGGCCACAGGGCCTGCTGTTTTTGGTTTTCGCCATAATATCAGCAACCGTTTCAGACCCAAGAAACCAGGTGAGGCGAGTTAACATTATAATGGACTGCTTTAATTGATATGTGTCGAGTAACAACAAAAACTAGCAGACCCTGAGGCAAGCCAGGACCAGGAATGAAGGTCACTGTTCCAAGACATTTTTACGGACTTTTCTCATGATAACATTCTCATAACCTAAGGAAAATCTAACCGAAATGTTCCCCACTGTTCTTGGTTCATTTGCTTTAGCTGGGAATCAGGACCAGGATGTCGGCCCAAGTTTCACAGAGAGTCGTTTCAAACCGTCGCGTTTCCTGGCCAGACCTTGTGGCTCGATTTCACTCCATCCTTTCTTCCAAGCTCCACGTCGTTTCTAGCCATCGAGTATCGTCCATTATTTCTACGAAATGTCAGTGTGGATTAACATGATTTGCTCCCTATTGGTGGGTGGAATGGGTTTGGTCAGTTCCAGGTACGACTTTTCGTAATTTCCAGCGAGGTCATGATATATGATGTTTTGTAATGACAGCACTGAATGTATTATAGTGTAAAGCCAGATTACCCCCCCAATCTCTCTTTTCTATACACCATATGTTTTTACTATTTTTTATACACTCTCCATATAAAAAATGGAAAAAGAACCATCCACTTGTTTTGTGTACAACTCTGGTCATAGTGCACCTTCCAAAGCACAGGAATTTAAATAGGCTGCTACCAACCTTGTCCCTTCCACTGATCTAGCCCCCAGAAAAAGTCAGTTTCAGCTAGAATTTCAGCCAGAATTACGCCAAAGGTCAGTGGCTGAATTGTCCTGAATTGTCACCTCCAACAAAAGCCCCGCTTGCACTAGGGCCCCGATTCATCATCAGACGTAACTGATCATTGGTTTATTTATCAAATACACGTCTCCAGAATTTGGACATGCTCGTCGCACGTCAGAACGTCAGCCTAGTCAGCCTTCGTGTACCGAACAGATCACAGAGTGACAAGCGAGGCCACCGTCGCGCTGTTTCATAACCTCTACCGTACCTCGGCGAGGGCTCCCCAACAGCACGGCTCCCCTAAGCCAATCGCGTCGGCCGTAATGCACTTTCCGAAGCGCAGGAGTTTAAATAGGCCCGTTACGTCTCGCCGGGGACCCGCTTTATTGCTTCGTGAAAGCGGGCAGTCGCTCCGCTGAGCGCCCACGGGACGGCAAAAAAAAAAAAAGGCTGCCTGTCTGTTAGCAGCCAGCTGTAAAGGGAGTTATCCAAAGTTTAATATGTGTGGGCCTCGCTTTGCCTATCCGACGGGCCACAACAGAAGCCCTTTCTTAGTGCCCAGGGGGCCGCCTCCTTAAGTGCTATCTGTTCCGTACCTGTTAAAGAAATAACCGTTTCATCTTGACCGGGGTACTGTTGGGATTTGGGGATGGGGATGGAGAGGGGGAGGGGGAGGGCGAGGGGGATGGGGGTGGGGGGGGGGCGGGCTGGTTGTGAGATGTATTCCCCTCAGTGCTTTGGCTCTCTTACATTAGGAAAGATAACTTTCTGCGACTTTGCCTCCAGAGCAGGATACTTGCACACACTGGATGCTGATTCTACGAGCTGTTGTTTGTCAAACAGTTTTGGGCGCTGTTATTTCTTCCATTTTTGACTCCCATCGTAAAACTTTAGTCAGGTCCTCAGATTCCTGTTTTTATGGCGGCAGTAAAGGGCCTTTATTATTTATTAAGTGTCCATCTCTGGCTTTGATGTGACCTAGTCGTGGTGGTGTGTCTACAGTGAGTGCATTGTGCTCGGTAATGCACTGCACCCTGATCTGGGTCCTCTGAGACCAGAAGCCTGATTCAATTGCATTATGTGGACACTGATGATGAGACGGCAGCCTGTGTATCACAGAACGCAATTATAAAATTACTCATGAACTCAGTTACTCTTTGACCCAGAATAGTAACATGCTATACAACCACAACCACATAGAAAATGGCAATTAACATGAAAGAGCACTGTGTTCTTACAAGGGGACATTGAGTGTATAATGATATGGCTTTACGTAAGGCTACAGGAATACATTTTTCTGATATTTCCCCCGTTTTAGTAAGTTGTTGTAAAAAAGATGTTACACTGATTGCGATTAGCAATAGGACAGTAAAACATTTAGTGCGTTCTGACAGTTCGTGGCTAAAGCTGTCGTTTAGTCATAGCCAGTTCTTCTGAGGGCACTGTGTGTGGTTTCTTCATTGTTCTGCTATTTAAATCGTACTAAATTGTCTAAAACCTCTAAAGGGGTTTTAGAGCAACAATGGGTTTTAAACCTTTTTTTTCTCAGCAAGAAAGCACAATGGCTTTAGTGCCCTGTGCAAATTGCCTCTGTGTAGCCAAATTGATCATTTATCCCATTAGTGTCAATGATGGGACTTGATGGCCACTCACCGACCGCTGCAGCCTCTTTGCGCTGCTGTGATGCTGCTTGAAGACTGGCCAGTAAAGACAAGTCAATCAAGTGAGAGAAAACACAGGAACACATACAGTACATACACGCATGCGCACACACACACACACACACACACACTCAGTTACACACCCACAGACACTCTGAGACAAAGCAGACATGTATATACAATCTCTCTCTTTTCCGTCTTTGTCACGCATACACAAAAACACACAATCACACATATTCTTTATCTCTTTCCTTCTAACATACAGAAAAACTTGCTCTGGCTCCCTCTTTCTTGCACACACACAAACGCATTCACACACACACACGTGCAGGCATGTACAGACGTAGACACGCACACGCACACACGCACACGCACACGCACGCACACACACACACACACACACGGCTTTGGTGTCCCTGCCTTGGAGAAGATGTGCTTCTCTAATGTGTGGGTATGCCATCGCATCCCATCCCCAGTGAGACAGATTGGTTACAGCGGCTCAGGGCTAATTCTACACCCCCCCCTGCCCCGCCCTGCCCGAATCTGCCCACATTCCACTCACCAAGGGAATGGCACCCCCATCCCCCCTCCCCTCTCCCTTCTCCCAAAATCAATACGTCTATGTCTCTGCCAGTGGAACACTCCCACCAAGGGGGCTGGGAGCATTTTACAGGCCTCCAGTGGAGCTGTGGAAGAGCTCTCACCAGCCTTAGGAGGGTTGGGACCCAGATAACAATGGAATAATTGAACCCTGTTCAAAGGAACCCCCCCCACCCCCCCACCCCCCCACCATCGCCCGGACAGTGTGGCAGTGTTCCGGCAGCGGAGTCCAGCTCTTCCCTACTCCGGGCAGGAAGCGGAATCTCCGCACCGGACGCATCTCTGCCTCCGGCGGGGCCGTGACCTCATTGGTCCGGGCTCGTCGCCCGCGGACACCGGGCGCTGTCAGATTGTCACGCCTGTCCCGTTTCACGCGCTTCTCGGCCTCGAGCCCTGCACCCAACTGCCAGGGCTGAGAGAGAGAGAGAGGGTAAAATACACCAGAGCACTGTCTCTGTCTCTCTGTTTGTTTAAAATGCAGAATGAACGACTGAAAGGGCTGAGCTCAGCCTTATTTATTTATGTGTTTCACCTTTATTTCAGCCGGTCTGAAGGCAAGACCGTACAGCAAAATTCTCAGCGTCAAATCTAACCCAGTGTATGTGAATCCAAGCGGGACCATTTCATATAAAATTGGCAAAATTGGTAGCCTCTCTGTCATAGTTGATTTGGCACAAAATGTTTTACTGTGTGGGGATAAATCACCATCTCTTTACAGTTGTGCTTTTTTCAGAGATTCAGTGTTTTCCAGAAAGTCGTCTTTAGGCCATTGCGCCTTTCAGACTGATTAAGATCCTGCAGGGATGCAATGAGCCACCATTAACGCATAACTATAGATCTGTAATGAGAGACGTATGGTGCAGGGACCTTGTGACTCATCGTGAGTCAGGCCTGTAGATCAATGCCCCGCCCCTCTGCTCTGGTCTGCACTGACCTACCCTCTTGCTGCCCCAGCTCGGGGGGTTGGGGGGTTTGGGGGGGGTTTGGGTCATAGGTCACCCAGATCAGTTGCTCTGGCCTGCTGCCCAGCTCATTTTCATTTCCAGGCTCGGAGATTTCTCCACTCTCACTGGACCTGCTCAGCCCACACTCGCGTAGACCGTACCGATGAATTAAATCTCTCTTTATCCACGGCTGTGGCCTGGGTAACATTAAGCTCATTTGCAGTAACTGTACAGCAGCGGTGGGCAACCTCGGTCCTGGAGTACCAATGACAGTTCTGATTTCTGTTCCATCTGAGTTCGACCTAATGAGTTTGATGGACGATTAAAAGTCTGAGGCTGAATGTGCTGAATGGTGAAATTCTGAATGTGCTGAATGAGTGCCTCCTGCACAGGGTCACCTGCATTCATTAAACCTGATTAATTAAAATGAATTCAGTTGTGTAGTTATTGGCCTGGATGGAGCAAAAACCAGGACTGTCTCTGGCAGTCCAGGACCAGGATTGCCTACCTTTGCTGTACAATGAAAGGGAGTGGTGGATTCCATGGTTGCATCCAAGCTTTTCTTGGTGTTGCTGGATGGAATTCCTTGATGGACTGCTGCATTGATTCTGGTGACTGGCTGATTCCCATTGATTGTGCTAAGAGGTCACGGTGATAGCTATCGAATAAAAGCCAGGCTGGATGTCACTGCTGCTAGCCTTCAGCCGCCTCTCCTACCTCGTGCACATAAGCAGCTCAACCCCAAAAATGCAGCGCCAAGAATTTTTTAACTGCACAATTTGAAATAATGGTGGTGAAGTTCCACAGGGTGGAAAAGAAACGGCATCACTATGGCTGGTTGATTTGCCAGCAGGTTTAAGAGGTCTTGAGTTAGTTTGTGCTCATGTGCTTCTGCTGTTCTGAGGCATTGTTTGGCAGCCATTTTCTTGTCAACCACCGTAGCTGTGTGTGGTTCTGAAACTAAAGCAAGTTTTTTTTCTTTGTTGTTATTTGTGGTGTCAAGATGGTGGAGGGAGATCAGCGATGCACGTGCCGCGCTCTATCGCCTCGGACCTGAGGGGACACACGGCCCCCCTCCTTGGAGACCGCAAGTCCTCTGGCACCGCCCACTCCAGTCAGCCCCTCCTCTTCACATTCGACCTGCCCGCTCGCCACGGCAACGGCGCCCTGTCCAACAGCGCCCCCCAGGACTACCTCTTCCTCCACCAGTGCATGAGCAGGAAGGCCGAGAACTCCAGGTGAGGGTCAGCTGCTGCCCCGACCAATCGGCCAAACCCCGGGAACCAGCCCCCCAGCCCGGTACCGGGATAATTCCGGCTTTATTTTCTGCCTGTGCTTTCAGGCTTCTAAAAAACACTGCATCTCCAGAAAGGCACATTTTTTGGGAAATGGGAAAAGGGTTTAATTGTGAAATTGCATTACATTACAGTTTTAGTTTTTAGTGGCATGGTGTTTTGAATAATCGTTATTTGTCATAGGACCACAGAACACTGGCAGTGCAGAAAGCATGATGCAAGCTTTCTATTTATGTTATCTGATTCAGAAATGGCAAAAATAGAAGTTTTTTTATGACACAAATGAAATGGAATGCCCAGTAATATCCTTACAACATTATGCCAATATTATTGGTTTACCCAGTCCAGAGTTCCCCTGAAGACCATGGGCCTCATTTATAAAATGGTCATATGATCAAATTTTATCTGAAATTGTGGCTTATGCAGAAAACCATGGCTAAGTCATTATTTATAAAATCCCACTTTGACGTGGATATGATCATATCTTGACGTAAAGTTTATACTAGACGTAATTGAATTACCTGCTGTTATGTGGAAGTACTGCATGTTTGTGGGCAGCTCGTGAATCCCTTTAGTGGGCTGTGTTTGGGCTTTTAAAATAATGTTTTATTGATGATTAATTTTAGGCATGAAGAGTACAAGAAAAGTTGAATTGCAACGTTATTTAGAGGAAAATGTCAAAAGACAGGGTAGCCTAATAGTACATGTGAGTTCATTTGTAATTTATATATCACAGCTGCATTAGACGCTGATCCACTTTAAACCAACGTGAGCAACTTTTTAAATTTTTTTATTTATGACAGTTATTTTATTAATCAATTGTAAGCACAACCTGGAAGATGATCTTAAAGCCAGGTTTAAGTTTAAATACAAGCACGTTTTTATAAATGAGGCCCCTGCTGTGATTGGCAAGAACCTGCTCAACCAATGCGACCAATCCCGAGGTCTGTTTACCCAGCAGTTATTGATGTGAGAGCAACATTTTCAGAAAACCTGAAATGTGCAGGGCTCCTACATCATATAAGTGCCTCACTGATTTGCGTCAGTCATTGTGATTTGTGGGTAGAGAAGCGTTTTGATTGGTTCAAAACAAGAGCTCATTGTAGCTCCACTCAATATGGGGCTGGTGATACCTCACTCTTCCATCAATATCAACCAGCTCACATACAATCAAGGGGGAAACAGGACGTCATCAGGTTTTTTTTCCCCACACAGCAGATTAATATTGCCTCACCCCACCCCCCCCCCCCCAAAAAAGGTTCACATTTGATCTACGCAACCGCTACTGTAATCTATCACATACATGAAGCTGGACAGGGGAACGCGTCAGCTCTGTGGGTGGAAAGCAAAGGCTGCTGGGACGCCGTTTGTGATTCACACTCCTCCAGACCCTGAACGGATATTGCTGTCCCTTCCATCGCTGTCGGTACAACAACCGTTTCACTTATATTTCTTAATTAAGTCTCTGAGATCTGACGATAAATCATCCTTTAACTCTAAATCACACTGCAGAGATGTAATGAACAGTCACACACACTGATTAATAACTGCCCTGAAAATGGACACACTGTTTAGAGTGACAAATTACTGATTAACTGAATAATTATTACTTGGTTGCACCATTGTTTGACCCTAATCTCTCTTTTTGCTTGATGAGCTATGCTTTTGGTCACCTTATTCATTGTTATTTAGGGTAATGGTGCACTACCAATGTACTTGTCACTAAGGTTTATGATCTTAACCTGAATTTATTTCTTATAAGGATTATAACCAGTCTGCAGGTGTGTCTCACAGTCTGGTTTCAAACATATCCCTTGAACACAAAATAAAGATGATGTATTATAACACATTATACCAGGTCACTGGCCAAAGCCCAGCTAACAAAACATTCTAACAGTGTTGCTGCCATGTTGTGGCAATGTTATAACCTTATAACCTATATGTTATAACTGGGGTTCAGACGCAGACTTTCCTATTTTCATTTTTTCCTGTAACTGCGACAGTGTCTTTGTGGAAAAGCATTGTGCAAATAACAGTGAATTGAAATTAAATTGAATATGAGAGGCCTACATCTCTGGATGGTCCAGCTGGTCCCCTTAAGCAGAGAGAATGTGGGGTTGCATTTGTAGGGCATTAAGAATAAAGAGTAGAATTTTAGCCCGCGCTGTTATTTTGATGGACTGAGAGAGCGCTCCTTTTATGCAAGGCCTGCTAGCCAGGCCCCGCTTTCTCCTGTATCTCTGAAACAGCAGGAAAGCAGTAGCGGAAACATAGCAGTAAATGATATCCAGTCAGTCCTTTGCCATGCTACTATTGTGTGTGTATTTGTGTGTGTAATAAAGACGGCTCTGGGGCCGTCTTTATTATCATTATAAAATTTGCAAATGTGTGCCTGCAGCAGGGCCTGATCTTTAGACTGGGAAATGGAGTCTTAAATGTCATAGCGGCAAGATCTTTCCACTTAGTGCCTTAGTAGTGACAAGGACTACAAAATAAGACAAATAAATGAGGCAAGTCCCCCGTGTGCCAGAAAGTGCGGCTCAGCTGTGGGAAAATTCTGAGAGATCAATCTGAGGCGTGTACGTGTACGGTTTATCTTACACTGCGCTGGTCCCTCTGACAGCTCGTCATGCTTTATGCAAGTGGCAAAGGATGCTGCTGAGGTTGCCTTGGTAACATTTGTTATCTTAAATGGACACGGCAAGTTCAGAAGTGCTTGGGAGAAAGATGGTATGATGATGATGATGATGATGATGATGATGATGATGATGGTGATGGTGATGATGATGATGATGATGATGATGATGATGATTATTATTATTATTATTATTATTATTATTATGATGTCAAACCAAAATAAATCAGCCCAGTCCTCTTGCCACTAATAATTGTACTGTTATCCTCCTCCAGCAAGAGGTGTGCAGGAGGTAATTTGCTGTGCTGTTGTTGTGAAGGTCGCACACATTATTTTATCAGCAGGTGCATTTGTACTAGCAGCTTTTCACATTTCCTTTGATATTTATGTTGATGACATCGGCGTTTTGGAACAGTGTTTGTGGGTGCTAACAATGTGTTTAATGAAGTTGCCATCGAATGACGGACCGATCGACATAATTCTGAAGCGAATTAACGTAACCACATCAGTGGCATGGCACGTGCCCGGTATCCATTTACTGTATGTTTGTCTAGACTCTGAGACTTTGGAAAGGCCGTTGAAGTACGTTTCACTTCTCAGTGTTACTTATAGCTCTGAGTACTGTGCTTTTTGTGCCAGACATCTGGATCGTTCCGATGTGCAAATGCAGTATCTGACTACCCCTAGTGGCTGAATAAATATTACACATTTCAAAGAGGTTGGTACAATGAGGCCTATGGCACAAGGGGAGTGTCTGAGGCAGTGCTGTGGATGACTTCGACAGGAAATGTCCTAGGCTACTCCTGCATGCATGTCCTGCAGTGCCTGTATATGACTTCTATGGTTTCAATCAGACGTCTATGGTTTTCCCTCACCCTGTATGTTGACTGAAATGTGTGCGTCACGCTCTTTTAAAGCCTGTCCTCCGTTGACCATTCCGAGATCTGGAGATTTGCCATGTGTTGTCTCCTTGAAAAATTTCAATGGGAAAGCCCCTTGTGAAATTTGACACGGATTTCTGTTTTCTCTGGAAACTGATACCTGTCCTAGCTGAACATCACAAGGCATTGGCATTGGGACGTGGAGTGTTTAAGTAAACATGACATTACAAGAGTAAACCCGAAGCTTCAGTTCCTTCCTGATTTACCCACATTTCCTCCAATATAGTTTTTTTTCAGCAGACCATTACTGGAACTTGAAGCTGGCAAGGCACCAGTGTTACTGAGAAAAATGTGTCCTGACATACAGGTATCATGTGAAATTTTACCTTACTGAACGTGTGCATAAGCACACAGAGACAGCACTTTGAAAGAAGCAGTGACACTGGGCTTGTACTGTAACTCTCAGGTTGCAAGTTCAGTTGCCTGCTGGGGGTAGTGCCATTGCTAATATTGTGTATGCGACTGTATAAAAGGTCAGAATGCGAAAATGGAAACTGCTGTGAATAAGAGGTGTCTGCTAAATGCCTAAATTTAAATAATGTTCCTTTATGATAAGGAAAGATAGAAAATGTAGATATGGGGAAATGGTGCCGTGTGCAACACTGCCTATTATCTCCACAAAATAGCGTGAGGATCGCAGTTGTTGAATGGACACCGTCTAAGACACGTGTGCATATTCATGTTTAGTAAGCTCTGATTGGCTATTCTCTGACAGTACACCACTTGACTGCTGCTGGGCTGTGTGTAGTGGGACCCGTGTGGTGCTGAATGTCCTTTCCTGTGACAGCTGTTGGCCCTCCTGTGTACAGAGTTCAGAATAAACTTAATTTCTGTTCATGAATTTAAAAAAAAAATTTTAAACTCTCCATAAATTTCCATTTCTATGAAAATTGTAATGAAATTCCTGAACTGGCTGAGTTTAAAGGGAATTAATCCCATATATACGTGTGTGTTTGTGTGTGTGTGTGAGAGAGAGAGAGAGAGAGAGAGAGAGATAGAGCAGCCACGTCAAATCCAGGGTACAGCTACTGGACGAAAAGAAAGGGGGACCTCCATGAAGGGTATCCCACACAGGTGGCTGATGGGATTGCTGACAGTGAGGCCCAAGCAGTTGTTTAGCACCGAAGGAGCTGTCTGGTGATCTGGGCATCTGCGGCACTCTGGCGGTGCCGGGGTGAGCGAACGCCATGGCGACCGCGGTCTGACGGGCACGTGTGATCCGTTGCAGGAGCGCCAGCTTCTCCCAGGCGGCGCGATGCGGGCTGCTGGCAGGAAGTGACCCGGCTGTGCAGAAGCTCCCCTACGGCCCCGCCCACTGCCCCAATGGCGCCGGCGGCCAGCCGTCCGGCTTCAACAGCCTGCCCAAAACGGGCCGCCGTCGGCTGCCGTCGGTCCGCGACGGCTCGCCGCGGGACCCCTGCTACGACCTGCCCCGGGGCTACAGCCCGGATGGGCGGGGCCGGGAGGCGGAGCTCAAGGACGCGTACGCCTTCAAGACCCCCAGCGGCGCCCCGGCCGCCGCGCCCCCTTCGTTGCCTAGCAACGACAACTACGACCTCCTCCCCTCTCCCCCCGGGTCCGTCTACCAGACGCCCCGCACCTTCGACAAGAACCACAACGCCCTGGGCCCGGCCGTCCCAGAATCCCCCGGGGCGGAGCCCCCGCCCAGGCCCCCCAAACCCAGCCAGGGGTCCGAGCAGCAGCCGAACCAGCGGTGGGGGAGCCCCCAGTCCCTCGGGGAGCAGAACGGGGAGGCGGCCGCCCCGTCCGTCGCCTCACGAAGGAACACCCTCCCCGCGGTGGAGAACATCCGCCTCCACAGAGGTACAACCGCTTCTCTCTGCTCGAAACAGTGTTCCTGATTAAACAGAAAGTACTGATTTACAGACCAGAATGTTTTTGGCCCACTAATATTGGGCTTTATTGTTGAACATTATCTCCTGCTCGCAGCTGTAAAGTCGTAATGTGAGTTTTTGATAGAATCAAGTCCCCTGGTGTAGACATTTAGGGTCTGAAAATCAGTATTTTCTGGTTGGTCAGGGAAAATCACATCATGAGCCGATATAAAATTAAATTAAGTCAGTGAAAAATAACATGGACGTTTTTCAGTTCTGAAATTTTCATATGGAATTCATGTCTTGAGTTCCCTGAATTAACTGAATTTCAGTTGAACCGATCCCTGCTGTAGAGCAGTGGTGGGGGAACTTGGGTTGTAGCCAGAATCCTTCAGAATAAAATAGTAAGTTATGCACTGCTGTTGCACCCTGGGGCGACGTACTTAACCTGAACCACTTTATTAAAATATTACATCATATGACTGCCCGGTGAAAATACCAACAGTGCCTTCAGTAGTCATCCCACACTAAAATGTCAGAAAAATGTAACCAATCCAAAATATGTCAATATCGCTTAATCATTCGGTATTAATGATGATTACAAATGATTAGCTCTTAAGACGGAGTGGAAGTTTAGCAGTGTGGTCGTTCAGTGTCTCATTGTTCCTTAGACGACCACGTTTTTACCTGCATCTTCTCTCTATCTCTTTCTCCATCTCTCTTGCTCTCTCTTTATTGTTTCCTCTCTCTCTCTCCCCCTCCCTCTCCCTATTTCTCTCTCTCCTTTTCTCTCCCCCTCTCCATCTCTCTCTCTCTTTATCCATATTTCTCTCTCTCCTTTTCTCTCCCCCTCTCCATCTCTCTCTCTCTTTATCCATATTTCTCTCTCTCTCTGTCTCTGCCTCTGTCTCTCTCTCTCTCTCCCTCTTTCTCTCTCCCCCTCTCCCTCTTGCTCTCCCTATCCGGGCTTTGCGCTCTCAGCCAATCGGAAACAAACAGTGCAGTCTGCCAGACTGCGCTGGGGGGGCTAATGAAATTTATGTTTCTCGCTGAGCTCTGCGATGGCTTGTTCCAGGCCGCTGGCCAGTAACGGGTCCCTGGCTTTCCTCTCCGGGGCCGGACCGAGCTGGTCCAGACCTCCTGGGGTCAGAACGGTCGCCTCCCTCCCCCTCCCCCCCCCACCCCTGCCAGCCTGACCGACGTCTGTCCCACCACCCCCTGACCGAGACTAATTTAAGAGCAGTGAGGTGTGAAAGGAGGCCCCTCATCAAGAGCCCTGCGATTTTGGGTCCTGTCTGACGAAAGCTTGTTACTCATTTAAACCTTTACCCAGGTGCTGTGTCATGTGACTGCAGTGGGACCCTCGGGCTCCAGTAATTGGGTAACTGTCTGACTGGAGTGGGACTCAACAGCGCCTTTGTCTTTCTGCCCTGCCCTGCTGAGCCGTCTCTCAGTACAGCATGACGGTAGTGTAGTACGATGGTTAGGGAACTGGGCTTTTGACCCAAAAACACTGCCGCTGCACCCTTGAGCAAGGTACTTGACCTGAATTGCTTCAGTGCATGTTCAGCAGTATAAATGGATAATTAGCTGACAGTCTGTACTTTAACATTGATTCATTTCAAATCTAATGTGGTCGAGCACAGAGCCAAAACAACAAATTTTGTGGTACTGGTAAAATACTTACAGACTACGCTGTTCAGTATGTGTAAGTTGCTCTGGATACTGTAAGTACTATTAGTGTAATGTGTAGCACAGTGTATTGTTCTCACTAAAGGGGGCTTTCACTGTAAGGAGACATAGCGTTCTCATAGCCCTTGTAAGCATCATGCTTACCGTAGAGCAGGTCATCACAGGATGTGAGTCACCCTGTCACACTTACAGGCCCTGTTCAGTTCCCTCCGTTATATATGTGATCTTTACTGGACCTCAGTGTTTTCCAGGAGTTCAGGTTGAATGACTTTTCAAATCTGAATTATGACCCAATTGGGTTTTTTTCCCTGTTGTTTCTGTTCTGTTGATCCCCTTGGGAAAATGACCATGTTTGGCGTGGACGGAATTTATGGTGGATTCCTTCATCGTGTCTTGCGTGGTGTATGTCTGGACTGTTGTTTGAAAGAGTGCAATTTAGCTGAAATATGTTGGTTTTCAGTGTGTCAGACGCAGACAGAAATACAAACACAAGTCCTTGTGTGACAACCTGGTTTTAATTTCCACTGTACAAAAGCAATGATTGATTGATTGATTGATTGATTGACCGACACAGTGAAACGTCCATAACAGCTGTGCTGCTCTCTCCTCAGGTTCCTCATTTGAGAACAGTGATCACCATCGAAAGTATTATCTCAGTAACTCTGGCGCATCCGCGGATTCCATCAGTAACGGGTTCACCTCCAACATGGTGAGCCTGTCCTCACGCTAGCTAATGAACTAACACAAAACACCAGTCTTACCGTATCAGGAACGGGCAGAATGCTACTTTAAAAAATGACTGTTTCTTTGCCTCATTTAATTAATTGAAATGTTTTCAGTCTAATAAAATTTTGTACTTTTTTGTATGTGCTGCACATTTTACCTTTGTTTTTGCATGTAATGTTGTGTTTTGGTACCTGTCTAGGACGATACCTATAATTCTGTGATGTGCAAAAAGCCCTGACACAAGTCATAATGTGAATGCTCAGGTTCAAATAGGAATCGACTGATTCCAGATTACTTAAGATTTAAACAGAATTTCAATTTTACCAGAAGTGACCTCAGCTCTGCTCTGGTGTGTGTTCGTTTGATGGATAACGGTGTAATAGGGTAACTGAGGATGGTCTCGGCCTTTGCTTTGTGACAGAGAGCCAAGCCCACCTTGAATCGCTCGGACAGCGGCGACTCCGAGGACAACTACGTGCCAATGAACCCAGGCTCCGCCTCCTCGCCCTTTAACTCCGCCCAGGCCGGCCCCGCCCCCTCGCCCTTTAACCCCGCCCAGGCCGACAGCCCCCAGAACATCTACATTCCCATGAGCCCCGGCCCGCACCACTTTGACTTTCCGGGCTTTTCCGCCACCCTTCCCGCCCGCAAGGGCAGCACCGCCTCCCTCTGTCACCGCCCCGGCCGCCTGAGCGACATAACTCCGCCCCCCATCAACCGCAACCTTAAGCCGGACAGGAAGTGTACGTCCTCCTCTCTGTCTCACCTGCCTCTTCTGAGTATGACAATAAAACTCTCACTTCCTCACATAAGCCCATCTGCCACTTTACAACCGCCACTGTAACCAGATCTGGGTCAATTAACTATTTTAAATACCTTCGACAACAATACAAACCCAGCCGATTATTTGATCTATTGTCACCAATATAAAGAAAATAATTCTTCTTTCATTTGATTGTTTCTGTTGGTAACAAAAACTTCAACTTGTAAAAAATTGTGATTTGTAACAAACAGACTTTTTGGTTGGTTTGTGCTGCTAAAATCCTCAGAAGGATTTTTAAATATTAGAATGAAACCAAATCATTCTGAAATGCATTTTCACAGATTCTCCCATTTTACCCAGGTCTGGTAACCTGTATGTCTGACTCTCATATTTGAAAGGAGACTTTGAAAGGAACTCACATTTAAATCTGACCCTGTGACTTTAGCAAAGCCAACTCCCCTGGACCTGATGACCAACGGCATTATCGACGAGCTGCCCTTCAAGAGCCCCATCACCATGTCCTGGACCCGACCCGCGTAGGTGTCCCCTGCACTACAAGGGGGGGGGGGGCATGCTAGTTGGGGCGGTTTGGGTTGGGCTGCGCTGGGAAGGTGGGGCGCTGATAGTCTCTCTGCTCTGATCTCCCCCAGGCCCGTCCTGAACCCCATTTCCTCCCTGCACTGTCGCCCCATCTCCACGCAGAGCATCACCAGCACGGACTCCGCTGACAGCGAGGAGAACTACGTGGCCATGGTCAGCCAGGTGGGAGCCCTGGGGGGGGGGGGGTATGAGAGCTGAATATACCTCCACTAATCCTCTGAGTCCATTTCTTATATTTTCTTCACTCAATCCCAGCACTGCAGTGATGGAGAGTGATAGTCTACGCCAGTTTATTTATAAAAACTCTCTGCAGATTCCTGAGGATTTTCAACAAAACATATTCATAACCAAAATAAACTAACGTTTGCGAGACGTAAGCAGATGATTCCTGTGCAATTGTCAGTAATCTGCGGGAATTTGTGGTGGTAATTTGCTGGTGTCTACAGGTACTTAAAATAACATAATCTTTACCCCCGATAATCCTCTGAGTCCATTTATTATATTTTCTTCACCCAATCCCAGCACTGCAGTGATGGAGAGTGATAGTCTACGCCAGTTTATTTATAAAAACTCTCTGCAGATTCCTGAGGATTTTCAACAAAACATATTCATAACCAAAATAAACTAACGTTTGCGAGACGTAAGCAGATGATTCCTGTGCAAATTGTCAGTAATCTGCGGGAATTTGTGGTGGTAATTTGCTGGTGTCTACAGGTACTTAAAATAACATAATCTTTACCCCCGATAATCCTCTGAGTCCATTTATTATATTTTCTTCACCCAATCCCAGCACTGCAGTGATGGAGAGTGATAGTCTACGCCAGTTTATTTATAAAAACTCTCTGCAGATTCCTGAGGATTTTCAACAAAACATATTCATAACCAAAATAAACTAACGTTTGCGAGACGTAAGCAGATGATTCCTGTGCAAATTGTCAGTAATCTGCGGGAATTTGTGGTGGTAATTTGCTGGTGTCTACAGGTACTTAAAATAACATAATCTTTACCCCCGATAATCCTCTGAGTCCATTTATTATATTTTCTTCACCCAATCCCAGCACTGCAGTGATGGAGAGTGATAGTCTACGCCAGTTTATTTGACATTACTGCTTCCCAAACTGTGGGCTGGGATGCTGTTGGCTATGTGAAGGGTTGCAGTGGGCTGTGATATACACGGGGGAGAGGTCATACAATAGTACATAATACACTTATATTGCCAGTAATATCAGTATAGTAATGTATGCAGCTTCTTTACTGGATTGTGGTCTCAGAAAGTTTAGGAAACCCCTGTTTTTAAATGACTCTAATGATGTACGGTGGGTTCTTCTCTGTTCTTCTTGTTGTTGTATTGTTCCTAAAATGGCTGCCTACAGCGCCACAGCAGTTTTGAGCTGATCTGATGCTTAGTCTCCGCCCACAGAACCCAGCATCTACCTCACCAGCAGTGAGTGGCACCAGCAGCCCCGCCCCCAGGAAGTGTGGAAACGTCGACTATCTGGACCTGGACTTCCAGCCCGGGTCTGTCAGTCCGCACAGAAAGGTGTGTCTTTGCTCTCTGTTCTCTGTATCACTATATTATATACTATATTATTACTGTACCTTTGCTCTCTGTTCTACAGTATATATTTTACAGTATATTTACTTTAGCATATTACTGTAGATTTGCTCTCTATTCTCTACATCACTTGTTATAGCTTATTACTGTGGCTTTGCTCTCTGTTCTACAGTATATATCATTTACTTTAGCTTATTAAATAAAATGTGGCCATCATGATGAGGTGTGCACTATATGCATTTTTAGTGCATGCTGGGCAAGGCAAATATTTGAAATACTTTTACTCATTAGATGCTAATGAAATTGCATTTGAAAATGATAAAAACTACATATTTATAACCAAAATAAACTAACATTTGCAAGACATAAGCAGATGATTCCTGTGCAAATTGTCAGTAATCTGCGGGAATTTACTGGTGGTAATTTTCTGGTGTCTACAGGCACTTAAAGTAATATAATCATACTGAGCTGAGGCTGCAGCGTGGAGAGATGTCCTTTAGTGCTGCTGACCTGCTGTTAGAGCACCACCCCCCCCCACCCCCCACCCCTTTGTGACTGAACCCCTGTCTTGTGACCCCCCCTCCCTCCGGTTCTCAGCCCTCCACCTCTTCGGTGACGTCAGACGAGAAGGTGGACTACGTGCAGGTGGACAAGAAGAAGACGCAGGCGCTGCAGAGCACCATGCAGGAGTGGACCGACGTGCGGCAGTCCACTGAGCCCGCCAAGGGCGTCAAGTCGTGACAGTGAGCCGCCCGCCAGGGATCACGCGGACATCGCGGGAGAGCAACGGCTCCCACACACACCAACTTACACGCGAACTCACAGGACCACACATGCACACACATACACACGCACGCACACGCGTGCAAACTCACAGGACCACACATGCACACACATACACACGCACGCACAGCGTAACACGACATCAGAACATCACACTCGTGCAACATACATGCAACACACAGACCACACAACATACCAACATACACATACATGCAAACACACAGGACCACACACGCACACATACCCACACATACACATACATGCAAACACAGGACCACACACGCACACACTCATGCATATACATGCAAACACACAGGACCGCACACATACACAAGCATGCACATATATGCAAACACACAGGACCACACACATGCACACACGTATGCACATACATGCAAACACAAAGGAACACACACGCACACACACAAGCATGCACACACATTCAAGCATGTGGGAGCATGCACACACAGACATGGGCAGACAAAAACGCATGCACACACATGCAAGCACACAGGATCACACCCACAGACTAACACACACACGAACATGCATGCACGCACACATGCACACCCTTTTCCAACTTGACTGGACCTTCACTGCACGGTCGTATGGACTGTGGAGAAGAGATGGGAAAGTGCATGTAGGAAAGCCAAGCCCTCGTGGAGCTTGTCGAAAGGTTTTTATGGTGAATGTGATTCAAAGCCATAATAGCAACTTCCCAGTAGCCATACCAATATTCACACTGTGCAATGTCCAAGACTGCTGGGCTCTCCACCGACTGAGAGACTGGATGAATACTGGTGATCACGTGAATTTGTGCATTTGAACTCTGACCTTTAAAAAAACAATTTGCATGGCATTCATAATATGTTAAAGCCAAGGGCATGAAATACAAACTAAATCGCTCTGGTTCACCAAGGTAACCAACTTCCTGTTGCAAACGTTAAGAAAAAAAAATGAAAAGACTGAGTTTGAATGGGCAGAGACATATTGACAAACGTATTTATTGCTTTTGTCTGCTGGTCAGAAGTACTGATGGGACTTGTTTGTTTGTTATTAGTTTACCGTACTCAGATGTGGACAGCGGATCACAAACATTATTGTATTGTTATTTCAGCGTTACTGAATGTGGCCAATGTACAAAATTGTTAGTCGAAACGCCAAGCAAAGCCTGCCACCAAAGCTACATTTCAATTAGCATGAATGCATTGTGGCTTCGCCCTAAAGTCACACATCCCCCGACGAGACGCAACTTTGTAATCGCCTCCATTCATTTCAACTGGAGCCGAGTTTTCGCGTCCGCAATGCATGCTGGGATAGCTGGGGCAAGTGGGCGGAGCGACCTGAAGGATGGGAAACATGGTGCCATAACCAATCAGATTAAAGATTCTTCGATTTTAAATAATATTTCCCCCTTCCACATAGTTCTGTTCGGAGGACTTGTTAATTATTGCTTTGTGGGGATTTCCTAGATATACGATAGATATTCATTTAACGAACACTATTTTAAAACTCGAAAACATGCCCATAAGCAGCAGATGGAGCTGTGGGAGGAGAGGGCAATGCCAGGGGAACTCGTCTGAGGATGTGTGGCTTCACCCTTAGAATGTCGATTCCCATTTTTTTCCTAGCTGGGCAAATTGAAAAGAGCAGCTTGTGCGTTTGACCCTTGACAAACTGAGATTTTAAACACCTGTTTTGATTGCCGTTTCGTCAAAGCCAAATGTTTGTTGCACGTTCAACCAAAATCGCAGCGACATTCTAATGGAAACGTAGCAACTGTGGTGCCATAAAGGATCCTCATCAAATATGACGAAGAGAATCATTTTGCCACAAGGACGAGCTATTTAATTCAGGTAACTTAATTAGATTATTTAGCCACGGGTTTGCATGCCTGCAAAAAAAAAAACAGCCTTAAATGAAAAATCCTTTGTTTCTCTGAAGCCTTAGCAATAATCTGTTATGACTGTTGGTCTTGCGTGACGTATACGCGCAAACAGGATTTCATTCCAGTTCCGTGTCCGTGAAACCTGCAGGTACGTTTGATTTCAGGGTAAATCTGTAGCTGCTACAAGCGAGACCGTATGTGCTGTCTGTGGGTGTAACATCTTCAGTCTCACATAATATGCCACAAGAAACGAAAAAAAAAAAGCTTCATATGTCTTCCCAGTGTTACCCATGGGGAAAGGGAGTATTTCAGACTGTCGAATTTCAGTTGGTACTTCAAACGTTCTGAACCGTGGCCTGCTGAGAGCTGGGCTCCTGCTCATTAGACGGCTCGGTCTGTGGAGGTCTGAAAATAATCTTCCCAAAGCAGGGAGCACTGATGTCAGGCGAATGTTGGGAGCATTATCTGTGATCTAATTTAAGAAATGATGGAGGTGGTAGCCTACCAATGTTGCCAGATGCTTGAATTAATTCCCCCTAAAAAATTCAAACTCCTCAAAACCCCCAATCTCCAATTGATCTCCCCATCAAAACCTCCCCATCGCCACTTGACTCCCATACAAATTTTTCACTTTGTACCCCATGCTTCATTTAAAAATCTCACATTTTCCCTCTACCTTTTTACTGTGAAACGCCCCTTATGCATTTTTAAAATTCCCCTACATTTAGGCGTAAATTCCCCAGTCTGGAGACCCTGGGTGGTGCCGAGGCAGTTCACTGTTTGTCCAATGGGGAGATGACTCTATCTGGCCTCCACGACCTGTAGGACTGTGTGAGCAACAGACCGCACTTGGAAGCTAAGTGGCTGTTGAGGCAGTATTCAAACATCAATCATTGGCTACGACCTTTTGCTTTCATGTAAGTTCAGGTAGAATTGGATACACAAATCGGCATTTCCCATTAATGAATTTGGAGCTTTGTATAATGTATTTCTTTTCTCATTTTTAATTTCAAAATGTGTGTTTCTATATGTAATGCTCATAACGACAAGGCTTTAAGATCCTTCCCCGAAAGTCTTTGTTTACTGTTTTTGGAATTTATACTAATTTGCACAGTGTAATAATTGTTTATGCTTGAGCAGGTTTTATACATTCACATAAATGCAATTGCAGTTGAAGCTAGGGCCCTATTTTTGTGTCACAAGGCAGAATCAACCAATGCAATGTCAATTTGAGTAAATTACGTAAATATGAATACGTACGTATTCATGGAAAAAAGAAATGCCAATCGTTGTATTTTCTGGCTCAGATTGATGACAGAATTGTAGTTTGACGCATTTCACCGGGGATGACAAGTTGCTATACCGTAGTATAATGTATAATATACTACATTTAACCCATGAACACTCTCAGGGAAGCTCAGTGCATTTTCTTCCTGGGAGTGTTCATGAAAAGTGAGTGAAATGTTGTACTGAAATGTGGAAAATGTAACTGCAATTAGAGTGTGTAAAAACTAACACTTTCCATTAGAATATTTGGTCAAAGTGGAACCCCCCTTCCCCCCAGTATTAATACTATAGGATTATTTTGTTTTTTGAAGGTGTAAAGGGACTTCAGAGCCAATATTCTTAAAATGTTTGAGTAGGACTGCTAATCTGGGACCAGCTTTGTCTTGCAGCTCCCAGGACATGGACCAGGTGCACCTGATCACACTGTAGATTGATGCTCTGATTTAGTTATCCTTTATTAATAGACTGATTTATCTTTGGACTGGTTTATATATGCTCATTGCAGTTTAATGGACATTTTCCTTGGCTCTGATTGCGTATTGTAGAAATGTATTTTTTGTGCTACTGCAAGACCTGCACCACATAATCAGACTGAACCCTCTCATGGATTGTCATGAAAAAAATGGGTCCTATTTTAATATTGACCCCTATGTAATTGGGAGCATAGCAGTTTAGCTGTACATTTGTGATGCACTGATTTAATTGGCTAAGATTTAATGGGGGGGGGGGGGCAGTAGGCTGGAACCACCAATGGCTCAATTTTATTTTAAGACTAAGTTTTTTTTTTGTAGTTGCGGAAGAAATATGTTGACTGATGATATTTAATTTGTTCAAGAGTTCCATTCAGGGTTAAATATGAATTCTGTGTCCCACGTCAGAATGAACATTTGACAAAACATTTCTGACAGAACACATTACAGCAAATACCAGTTTAAACCTTAATCGTGTTTAGGGTGACAGTAAAAAAAGCTCCCTAGGTTGCATATAGGAAGAAACCTTGGGAAGAACCATACTCAGTAGGGGGCCCACCAGCATCTGGCTTGGTTTGGGGTTGTGGGACCAACGTGGTCATTAAGTAAATATCGACTCATTTTGAATGAAGGGATGAGAGCACATAAGCAGTGGTTGTATCCCGCCATTTTCTGTAACTTGTCGCACTTCTCATCCGTTGCGCTGAAGTCGGCCTAGAATCAGTAGTTTGCTGGCTCTGGGTTTATTATGGGATGTTTTGGCCGTAGGTTCGCTAGACACCTTCTGGACGCGCCGGCCTCTTGTTGTACCCAAATGGGCAACACCACAGTCTAGAATACATTTTCGTGTCCCATAATTCCAGTTGGAATGAGCCCGTACAACAGCTATGCTGAAGCAGTCACCGTCAGGTGACCAGGGCTTGTCATAAGTGGTGGACTGACCGGTCGTGAACTGGCCCGTTCCGTGTGTGAAATGAGATGTAATTCGTTGCCTGGGTAAAGTGACCTACATGTGTGTGAATGGAAACACCACGTGTATTGTGTTAGATTAAGAGGTGTAGTTCTGTCTCGTGTGTGTGCGTGTGTGTGTGTGTTTTAACAGACCCACTGGTTGAGTGGAGTGTTAAAAGCGATGAAGCATTGATAATGTCTGTTGTTAGGGGGGGGAGGGGGAATGCCTTTCAGTAAGCTGTCATTTGATTGATGTAAATGTTTAATATTTTATTACTGCTGTACATTTTTTTTTCTATCCTCGTGTGAAAAGTGAAGTAATTTATTAATTTATTGTTTTGCTGTTTAAAAAAGAAAAAAAAGAAAAGAAAAACAGAAATACAGCTTGCCTAACAGTGTATGCTCTGTCTCGGGTCTGTGAAGCAATATGCCAAATGATGCCACGGTAACAGTAAAATATGGTACATTTGGGATGCACATGACTTTGTTATTCCTGTATTACCAGAAAAGATGTGGACTGTAAATAAACGATGCATTACAAATACACCTCTCCTTCACGTCACTTCTGTGTTACAGGGCTGGCTAATGCACTGCGATTGTTGTACAAAATGCTCCTGAGCTGTACTGTGCATTATCAAATAACAGTTCTGTCACATGGCGTCATGTACTGGAACGTGATATACTGTAGGATTTCTGTAATTCTCAGACAAAATGGTGAAATTTAAACTGAAGTAAATAACTTTGTTTTTTTTTTTTAAAAAGCAGCTCATGCAGTAGCTCATACAGCAAATGCTTTTAGACTGGTTGGGTTGACCTGACTAAAATACTTCAATTTGTACCCGAGTTTGCATTCTCATTCACATTAGCACTGACAGGCTCTTTGCACATGTACCAGAATGCACCTCCACACCCCTGAATTGGTCACATGACCACACAACCCGGGGTTGCATTCGGATCCACTTTGAACACATTTCTTTGCTTTGCTCTCTCCCCTGCGGTCTGCCATTTTGTGACTAAATTTGTGATGTACAAGTAATGAACTTAACAGGTGCTCCGCAAGGGAGAATAGACGAGGACCAAAACCAAAACTTAACTGAACTGCCTGCAGGACTCCACGTGCCGGACAGAAGAGCAAAGGTGAGAGGTGAGTGTACCTGAACTAATATGGTGAGGCTTCGTTTAATTTATTTAAAAGAGTTTAGTTATGTTAATCATGCTCAAAAAGAACAACAGAATGCAAAAAAAAAACACAATGGATGGTGATAGAAAGTAGTTGCAAATGTCTTCTCCAGTGTACATGTTTAGCTGAGGTACTGCATACAGCAGGATGTAGGTTTTCTTTTCTTTTCTTTTTTTAAATGAAGAGAACAATCCGCATTGTTCATTATGTGCGTTATCATTATGTTTTCTGCCCGTGGACACTGAGAAACAGGCCTGGGCTTGAAATCCTGTTAATAGCTATTCTTCATTTGTAGTTTAAATTCCCCCAAAGAGGCTAATAAAATTTTTAAATAGTTTTTCTTGTTTTTTTGTTTTTTTTAATTGTCTTTCAAATAAATCGAATACAGCTGGTATAGTTGTGCAGATTGCTTCTTAGTAGTTTACGCTCCTTTATGTTGACTTCTGGTTCAAAGACAGTTTTAGTCGCTGCCACCTGGACTTGGTCAGAGTGTAAAAAGTAGGCCAGGGTGCCACTCCTCTCCCTGTGTGGCCTGTATTTCTGTGCTGAGAAATGTTAATTTGTGCGCAGCAGGGGCAGAGAAACCTGTAGAATGAGCTGATGGGAAGGCACAGAACATCTGCTTTTAGGACAAGGGCCTAACTTTAGTTTGAATATCGGGGTGGGTTGAAAGGCATAGACCTCGAGAACTGAAACCCTGTTGGGGGGTCCAGGGGAAATCCCCCCCAGAAGAAATTTTTGTTTAAAAGGGAACAGCTGTGAAATGATCACTTCTGATGAATTCTGAGGGGGAAATACTTTAGACTACTGATCAGTATATCCCAATCACAACACGAAATGCCAATCTTTATGCGATGAGTAAATTACTATATTTCATGTATGAGGACGTTGGTGGGACATAGAACTGTTTTCTCTAACAAGCACGAAGAAAATCAGAAATTGAACATTTCTTCATGTTGCTTTATTATATGAAATAATTTTTTATCATCGTCATGTTTTATTCTTGATGGATTATTTGGCCTGTTTTGTAATATTGGGCTTACTGTGCCTTCTTTTACAAAACATCCCTGATAAGAATGACCTAACAGTGACCTGGAATGAGTGACAGGTGGTGGTCAGACGAGTTCCTGCTTGTCACCCACAGTTGCTTCCTGAGGATGTGGTTGTCAATGGTGATTGGTAACCTAGCAACCTCAACAGGTGATGAGGCCTGTGGATAATGGCTGGAAGGAGCGGGCTATCCTGGTGTGGTGTATTTGTGGTGAATGGTTTGAGGTTCTGTTGGGTTCAGGGATGTTATTCTCTCATTGCTGCTGTGTGTCAGTTTTCTCTAACTTTGTTCTATTTCCTGAAGAGGTACAGCATGTCATTTTTCAATGTGATTTGTTGACTTGCCTGATAGTTTGCTGCTCATGGGATATGTAGTATTAAAAGCTAACAAAAGAAGTACCAGACCTGGGTCAAATAATTACTTAATAACCCTTTAGATACCAGTGCATTTCCAGGAGACCGTTAACAATTTAAAAATAACATTTATTTTCACCCATGTAACACTGGAAATTCGGGGCTCCACAGGAGTGTTTTCTGACCAGCATCTTAGTCACAGTCCTGTCAAACTCCAGTCCTGGAGGGCTGCAGTGTCTGCTGGTTTTCAGGTTGTTCTCAACACCAATAATTCATTTAAGTTAGTGGTTCCCAACCTCAGTCCTGGAGTACCCCTGTGTATGCTGGTTTTCGTTCCAACAACAATTTCAGTCTCAGAACTATGCCCCCCTGCGAAATGAGCTTGACACGCCTTATTTAAAGAATGAAAGTATTGGAAGTGTTTTATGCAGGTCTGGTGCTCACTCAGGCTAAAGGAACAGGAGAGGATGAGTCAGTATGACTTGTGATCAGTGTGGTCCAGCTTCAAGTCTTGTCCCAAAACGCAGTCTTTCCCCTCTCTCAGACACATAGGTCAGCCAGCAACCGAATGACCTGTTGAGTCCTTAGAGAAATCGTATGACTCACTGCTTATTTCACAATCAACAAGCAACCCTCAATCACAATAGTGAGCATTGTCTGCTGTACTGTGTTCCTAGGAATACACAAGGTAATGTAGTTTCTTTATCTAGAATTTGTAAAACATCAACATCTTTGCCTCTAGTTAATATGTACTTATATCATCAATACCTTGTTAATTCACTGAACATTAGCCCTGGATGTTCCGGCGTCAAAATGACTTTTGAATTAAATGAAGTGAAATTAAAATGTGAACGTTGGGCTTTAAGATGATCTGCTCCTATATGAACTATGTGACTTTGATGTAAAAATAAATAAATTAAATAAATAAATAAATCAATCGGAGAATAAATTGGAGAAAATGGTATAAAAAAAAGTTCAAAACGGGTTCTGGGAGTGTAATGTACGTAATATAGAGCAAATGTGCTGACTCAACGGTGCATTTCCATGGAGGGCATTGTAAGGCAATGATAACCGATGATGCCGACATCCAAACCCGTAAGTACCTGTCCCCATTATACCTCGGGGGAAATATGCCTCCTGCTTCCTTCCCAAGTGGGAGGCCAGCACTGGGCTGTAAGTGATGAGGACATCAAGTGACAAAGGACTGGCACACAATTGCCACATCAATCATACGAGCAATCTGCCGGCACTAATGCCTCCTTCACTTCCGAGGGTACAAATTTAACTGCGCCAAGCTGGTCCAATCGTGGAGCGAATGCTGCCCCCTACTGGTGATGAGTTATTTTGGAAAATGTATTTCTTTCAAGGCATACCATGCAGGCTTTTTTTGCGGCCCTGACCATTTCCTGGTTCACTGTAGCATTAAAGCAGGACCCTGAAACTCTGAGGATGAACATTACAGATACATGCATTTGAAATACGTATGTGCATGTTTGCATTTTGTAGGTAATATGAGTTTCTGTTTACGTATGATTTATACCTCAATGCTGCCTGAAGTGTAACCTATGCCATCAGCATTTTGATTGTAATTTGTATCAATCAATCAATCAATCAGTCAATCAAACTTTATTTATAAAGCACATTTCCGACAGTGGGTGCAATTCAATGTGCTGCGTTTAATGGGGAGGTGTTCTGTAACAAGCTGTATTCTCACGTGTTTTTCTCTACCCAGAAATGCACAAACAGAACGATCTTGGAGATCTGGAGTCCTCGCTTTTCAGATTCTCTCTTATCAAAAACCACAAGTGGGAAACAAAGCCTTCAGTCCCAAGTACATGAAATTTGAACATTTTTTTTTAAATATGGATTTTCATAATGAAAATGCATAATTGAATATCTATTTTCTTTATGAATAGACGGAACATGACGGTATTTTGGCAAGTTGCACTGGCACATAAGGCCAAATGATTTATTCTAGTGCTGCCAACATGCACACCATTGTCACTTTGGCGAGCCTTATGAAACATAATTGGCTAAATAAAATGCATACCTAACTATTGTTCCATAAGTTACCGGTATGTTAAGAAGCATCAGATTTCTTTGGGCAGGAGTGATTATAAAGGAGATTATGTGGAGCAGAATTGCTTTCACCGTGAATGCATTGTCAGTCCTCCCCTGCTGGGAGGAACAATAGCACCCCCTGCTGGAAGTGGCAAGCATTGGCATACTCTCAAATGCCCATATACACAGAATATGCAAGCTATCATTATATATCTGATCAAAGAAATAAATCGTCAGGAAAAAAAATAATAGTTATAGACATTAAGAATTTGCATGCTTTGTGGTATGTGTGGTATAGACAGTATCTTCCCCAAGCCAGAACAGAGGAATTGTCTGAGCAAGGAGGAGTTCCTGAAAAATATTCTGTATATTTATACTGATCTGTATATGCTGTGTGCATATTATCTGTGATCTGGCAAGCACTATCTTGAACTAAAACCATTTTGTTCAGCAGTTTGATGCACCAGCCAAAGTTGAAGGATGATGTATAACAAATAACACTGTAAAGAGGATGATGTATAAATATAATCATGATCGAATTCATAAGTGTTTTGTTATGCATTTTGGTACCCTTTGTAACCACAAAGTATTTCCAAACAACTTCTGATGGGGAAACAAAACTGGTCTTGGACATGATTTTGATATCATTTTCAATGTTTAAATAGTAACAAGTTAGTTTCCAAACCATTAAATCTCACCCAAAGGGACTTTGATGCTCCCAGATTCTGGTGATTCTCCTTGACAGTTGGCAACACAAGCAATATCCTGAAAACAGGAAAACGCTGGAAGTCTGCTCAGAATTAATTGCCTCTTGTTGATTTGTTTCTTTGCTCATAAAGGACAACATTGTGGGTGATGTTTGTTTGTTATCACTTCTGCAATTGCCACTCAGTAATCTGTGGGCAGGAAGTGATGTCGCCAGTGGAGGACAGACAAGCAGCGATGAGTACTGATAAACACAGTTCTAGGTACAGAGAAAAGTGCACATCCAGATACACTAGTAATTGGGTTTAAGTCTGGAACATTTTGTTCTGGCTTGACTAAAAGGCACATAATGATGTTATTTGAAAGGTAACAACAATGAGAGACTGATTGCACAGGTCCTGAATTGCTCAATTATACAGAGAGCCCTGTCATATCGCAGCACCATTTGTCAGTACATAGCCAAGGATGGTAAAACAGTTTTTTTTAAATTAATGTTTAGCCACTTAATGAGAGAGAGTAATATTCTGCATATTTATTTATTTTATTGTATTTATTTTACATAATGCACTTTGGGGAAAATGGTCCATTCATCTTTCATTGATAAACTGCATGGAACTTTACTCAGCTTTGAAAAAGTGCAGATTTTTTTTTTTTTTTTTGTTTTTTTCAGTAAATGTGATTTTTAAATAAAGTGTGCTTATCAAGTTATTATTGACATCTTTTCATTGTTGCTGTTGTCAGAAATGTGACAGAAATTCCCTTTCGTCTAATTTTGTGTTCTTAATTAGACAAGAATATTTTTTATGAAAAGAAGAACAGGCAGTTCAACCTTTTGCATTATTATTATTATTATTTACCCTATATACTTTATTCAGTTTGGGAAAGCGGAGAGGGTTGCAGATAGCGAGGGTTGCAGATAGCGAGGGTTGCAGATAGTGTGTTGTTGCCGGAAATCAAATCCCAGGCTACTTAGGGGGGGGATTCAAATTTGTGTCGGCTGCCCCACAGACACATTGGTATCACTTTACAATAAGCGTCTATTAACTAATGCTATCTAATGTCTTAGTTATCACAAATAAGCCATTAACTACTGCATACACAGAGGATGAACTTGTTAATTCTATTTCCTCTGCTGTCCATGCTGAACATTTAGGGTACAAAAACTCACTTTGACAAACCCTAACTAACCAATAAGTGTCGTTAATGGACGCGTCTCCCTTAATGGACATGAATTACTTGTACGGGTATAAGCAGAAGAAGGCTGTAGTTTTTTTAAAGAGAAACAGGCCTACAACTTAGTGCTGATATTAATTAGTGGACTTATTCTGAGGGATTGGTAGTGAAGGTCAAAGTGCTGTTTGCTGGTAACTCTTATGATGCATATCCAGCTAAAGCAATAGAGTTCAGTACTGTTTTGTGCCAATGGTAATTGGAAATTTCCTGTGCAGACTGTGTGTGTGTGTGTGTGTGTGTGTGATTGCGTGTATGTGTGTGAGTGTGTGTGTGTGTGTGATTGCGTGTATGTGTGAGAGAGAGGGGAGGATGTGTGTGATTGTGTGACTGAGAAATTGAATGTCTGCATGTGTCTGTGTGCATCTGTGTGTGTGTGTGTGCGTGAAAGTGTGTATGCCTGCAGGCGTGCATGCCAGCAGTATGCTTTCCTGTGTGTTAACTTGTGTCTGTTTCGCATCAACTCCTGAAGCACCCAGGTGAACAAGACTTACTGCACTGTGCAAACTGTTTCATAAATTTCATGGAAAACAAAGAAGCACTCATTTTTAAACAATTAACCATATTTCAGCACAGGCATATAGTGTGGCGTTTTTGCTTTTAAGTCTCACTAAATTAAATTCATGTTCGTGCATGAAAAAGGGAAGTAAATTACTGGGTCGTTCCTCTTCTTTTTACACTGTCCTCAGTGTGTTTTGGCTCCGGCAAGCAGACCAATTCATGCATTTCTTTCCATTAAATACTTTCAGGATGAAGACAATGACTCCATTTCTATGGAGCCTGCTGAGCTGGGTGTTTGTGTACGCGTTTGGCACTTAGTGTCTCCGACGGGGGAAAACGCGGCAGCTCTAGTTCATTGCTGCTGTTTAAGTCCCCCTTTTTTCCCCGAAAGTCTTTGATCAAATGTGTGCCTTTCTAAAGGAAAATAGGGATATTACTTTCCAACGCACTCGAGATTAAAGGCCCGCCAAAACCCTCAGAGAATCCTTTAATCCAGACATGAATGTCTGGAGATAATCCTTCTGCACAATTAACAGACAGTCAGTCTTTTTTTTGCACATGTCCATTGAATGGTGCAGTCTCATTCTTTTTTTTTTTTTGCACTGCAGTGATGTGTTCTTGTCAGAATGCCCCAGTATCCTAATACAGCAGTAAAAAAAAAAAAAAAACTACTGATTAACTTCCTGTAGCATGTGCAGAAGACTATTTACAGCCTTGCTAGAACGTTTTACGACCACTTAATGGAATACTTAAGAGTTTAGATTAGTTAAATTGGGATGCTTGGTGGTTATTTCAGTCGGTACCGTATCCTAGCAGAGGGCTTTATAAGGAAAGAAAATTGGATATTTTCCATATTGAGACATTTTGGATGCTTTCATAGATCTCATGATTGTTCCAGTTCAGAACTGAGCCCCCTGGGCAAGTGCTTATCACTTTTTTTGTGAACAAATTTTTATTAAGCCGCATATGTACAAAGGAAATATCAGCGTGTCAATATGGCCATTTTCAATTTGGACAGACAGGAACATTTCCAGAAGATAAACAGAAACCCAACTTTGAACTTGCTAATTGAACCCAAGTGGTCTAAATACAGAGATAACAAAAGAAAAATTTATAATAAATAACAGGGCAAACTCAGGAGGTTCTGCACCATAGACTAATATTGGGTGTTTATCACCACATGAGCCTGTGGATATAATTTATTTGAGAAAGCAACTGTATTATTTTAGCATCGATACCGTTGATGTCGTTTATACCTAAGGTGTTATACATTTCACCTCATTTTCATTATGTCTCTTGAGCTAAATATGAAATTGTATTAATATTGGCTTTTTTACATGCATATTTGCAATACTGACTGACAACTTGAGGTTTTCGTGCAGCTCCCCCAACGTCCTGCCACTGGTTTCTGGGAAAATGTGCGCGACTCCTCACATCCACATGGGGGCGCTCCGCCTGTTGGTTTCCACCATTGAATTCCGCTCCCTGTACCGGTGTAGTTTCATTTGAATTCCACTAGAGTCCGCAAAAGAACACCATCCTCGTTTTTTTTTCTTCTGAGGTACAATGAGACTCTGTAATGTCTCCTCATCCCCGTGCATTGAGGTGCCTTTTACTCAGACGAACAGCTGAGAACGGATTGAATGGGGAAAGCGTTGCGGCGTTTCTCGCTGCTTCTGCACATCTTGCGTTTTAATTCCACTTTTAACCTGGAGCCATTCAGACAGGCATACCCAGTTCTTGTATCAACTATCGGATCGGAGAAGATTGAAAGAGAAATACTAAAATAATGCCTTGAAAGTAGCTGGAAGTTTGTTTGACCGATTACCTTTGCAAATGGATTTTTGGGGACATTGTTTAATTTATTTTGAGAGAAGCCGATCGGAGTTCATTCGCGGGGAGTGTGGTGTGGGCAGAATGTTAATGAACGGAAATTCGTTTTATTAGAAATATTTCCGAAAGAAAATAAATTCGCCGCGCTGGTACGTCTGGCGCAAACTGGTATGTAATTCAGTGGCTTGTGCATTTCACTCGATCTGGGATTGTGTTGGTATAGCAGGCTACGTGCTGTAGTCGGATACCTGCTCACTGGATGATTATCTAAATTGCTAAGTAGCTATCTGTAACCACCCTCAAGCAGTTAAGCTGAACATATTGTAGAGACCAAAATATAATTAACATATCCTACGTATTTATTTAAAGTTGGTCATATTGTACTTTTAATACAATAGCTTAAGCATGTGTTTTTCATAACAGTGAGTCAAACCCTTTTTTTTTTTTTACTTCATTGCAAAGATGTTAACCGTGCTGTATTATGCGATTGAATTAATGTGTTGTTAGTTTATTAGTTGCGGTTACTTTAAGGGTAGGAGGCCCTTTTTTTAACCATTAGTTACTTTGAAAGCCCAAAACTATATTTGCTCAGTATATCATATTATTGGCCCCAAGAGCATGGGCGATACAGCTCTACCACAACCCTCGGCGGGCGGATTTGTACCCATGCTAGGTGTGGGTATGGTAGGCTCGATGCCAGGTGCGGTGAGCGGGCCAATTCCGGCCCCAAGGGGGTCGGCTGTCCCGCAACTGCACAATGCCATAGTGGAACGTTTGCGTGCCAGGATAGAGCTCTGCCGGAAGCACCACTCCACCTGCGAAAGCCGCTACCAGCGCGGCCAGGCGGAGAACTCGGACCGGGAGCACGAGAGCACTCTTCACCTTCTCAATATCGTGCACCAGGGACCGGGGAACAGAAAAACCAAGGGCAACAGAGGCGCGGCGCAGCAACCTCCAGAATACAACAACAGGATAAACGGAGAGCTAAAGTCCCAAAACAGCTCCGAGGGCGATTCAAAGCAGTCTACGCGAATAGCAGTAAGTAGACGCTTTCTTTGATTTTTTTCATCTTTCACTTAGGTTGCCTGTCATGCGTTTCGGGGGGAAATGCGATAGACGTTTCTGGCCCCAGAATCTTATTGACATGGTATCTCGCTGAAATTACGCACATACAATCAATAAAGGAGGTACAAAATATGGGTCAGTATCCTCCATGGGTGTTTTTCTTCACGTTTTAGGTGTCATGGGGTGGTCTTAGTTGGAATTCATCACTTCCCAGACCTTCAAGTCATTTTAAACATGCATTCGCTCAGAATGAGTCTGTCATGCATGACATGCTCGACAAATTAAGTAGCCTCACCTTATTCCTGCTCTCAAATTGTATATAAATTGTCCTGACCAACTGAAAGCTGCCTTTATTTAATAAATATGTCACTTCTTTGTATTATTTGTCAAACAGCAGCCTATTTAATCCAGAGAAATGTTATAGTTAGTATATAATTATGTTACCTTCCTAAAAGTGCCTGGTCTACTCATACCATATTATGTCAATACATCTACTATTTCCTGCTATGGTTACAACACATGAACCTATTTGTTACGTTCACAAGTACCTTTATTTGATTTATTGGTCACAATCGTGGGATCGGATTGGTGTAACTACAGTCAAGTTCTAAACTTCCATGCTGGTCAAATCACATTGGCATTCAAAATAGCCTACTTCAAACCATTTCCCCCTGTAGTCTGCTTCTCTGTTTGCATATTAAGAGGCTCATGTTTTATTAATGAAGTGGTTTTAAAAAATATGTATATAGGAAAAAGATGACATTTATTTGTCACAGCGCAGGCAGTTAAATGGCATTTACTGCAACAGAACCTGTATTAAACACTGCTGTGGACTTAGCCGTGCCACTCAGATGACCCTGCAGAGAGGCCTGCCCATTTGATGAACCGTTTCTCTAATCTCACATTTGCATATTGATAAGAAACATCTGCAGCCTCTGTGGATGGCCTGTGGTGGAAGGAAGTCATAAAACTGTTGTCACATAATTTTGTGCAGTCTTTTTTTTTCTTCTTCTGTTTTACCCACAATTCCAAGTTCATGGGAGTAACAAGACCCCCAGGCATGCTACTATACAGTTAAATGTTCACAGTAAAATAAACACTGATGGAGTAACTCGTAATGCGAATGATCCCTGTTGGACTTAAATCGTTAGAACTGATTTACCACTGAGAATTCTGCTGTGCATTTTCTTCAATTCGTTATTATGAGGGCTTTTTGCTGGTGTTGTCTAAGTAATCAGATTATTTGTTGTGTCAACAAGAAAGCATTCCAAAGTTGTGGAGAATTGCTGACAGCGAATGTAATAGAAATCTTCTTATCATGCTGTGTGTAGCTTTGTAATGCTTCCCTATTGGAGTTCAATCAGATAAGGGACTTGGCTTTTTATGATTCAAACCAACTGACATTGTTCATTGGGTTTATGTTCACAATTATGGACATTTCTGTATCTCATGTCAACACATGTTCCACAGGTACTACTGTAGACCCCACATTCAAAATTGTTTCTGGGATTCAGAAAGAGGCAGTTTAAAATAAGCTGGATCCGGTTAATACAACATTGTCTGGTTTATTGCAGACGTAGAGCAACAAAGTGCCCTAAAACCTATTTCTCGACAGTTGACATTTTCCCCCACAAAGTAAAACCTGCTGAAAGAGGGACACTCCAGCATCCCGTCATTACTGAGAGGATTTACTGCTATTAGCGACAGTTTAGAAATGGCAAGAATTTTAATAAGGTAACATAATACGCTAGGGTACCATCTGAAGTACAACCGTTCGGAACAGATAAGATCAGTTCGCCAATGAAGGGGCTGTTGCTACGAGCGATTTCAGAAACGATCACACGTCTGGTCTGCTGGGCTGCGGCGGACAGCTCACTCCCAGCTGAAGGAATCATTATGGAGGACCGCACAGAGAAAGCCATTCAGGGGCCCGCTTAAGAGCGGAACTGCAGACAGACCGCCTTTTGTGCTCTGCAGAGAACTAACGCTACTAGTTTGCTGTGTGGCGGCTCACTATTTTCATTTGGAATCTCAAATGAGGACGGATCCTGTGAGATCTGGCCCTTACTCGTTCAATCGTTCATTCTTTCATTCATTCATTTGTTCATTCGTTTATTTATTCATTTATTCATTCGTCCGATTTCTTTTTTGGCTGAGAAGGGATTGAGCACCGCAAAACAGGCTGTGTGTTCATCTTCCCAAGCAGTTTTCAGGAAAAGAAAAGAAGGAGAGTGGGCCAAAGAAGACCTGTGCAAATAGAGCGGTCAGCACAGGGCTCGGTAAATGAGCCCTCTCCTCTTTTTTTCAGCCGGGGGCCCCTGGAATCAGACACATAAATACCAGTGACTGGGTTTGGGACGGGCCGCATGTGACCAGTCCTGTCTGCTGAAGTGTTGTTTCAGACTGGAAGACATGGAGACTTGTGAAGTGTGGCCGTTCCTCACCGCTCCAGTACAGCCCTGCAAACCTGCAGTGTCCCAAAGCAGGAAGAAATGCGAGAGGGTGTTAAAAGAAGTCCGTTTTTTACAGTGTGTGTTTAGCCCCACAATCCCCTTCTTTTAATTCCTATTCGAAGGGGGTTTAAGGCCAGATTCGGTCTAATCACAGTCTAATCTAATATGGTTTGCTCTGAACTTTGACTTATTAATGTTCGCAATATTTATTTATTCATTTATTTTTTTTACACGTTAAAACATGTTCAGTAGCCAGAAATCATTATCGGACTCCCTTAAATGCGATGCTTAAAAGTGAAGTACAAATTGTGCATCCAGGCCAGATTGAGTCTGCCTTCAGATTTTCCCGCATGCGGGCAGTTGTGTTGTGTTGTATGTTCTATGGGGAGGAACAGATTACTGTACATGGTGGGTTTGTACAGTAGAATTTGCCTCAGATTCAGAGAACGGTGGTGATGTGTTGTGTGTATGAGCATCTCCTGCTAGGCTCCAGTGGCTGTGCAGTGTGCTTTAGATTCAATGTAAATTATGTAATGTGAGGATGGCCGTGTAGCATAGTGGTTAGGGAACTGGGCTTGCAACACCAAGGTTGCAGGTTTGAATACCAGGTGAGGCACTACCGTTGTCCCCTTTAGCAAGATGCACAACCCGGATTGCTTCGGTGAATATCTAACAGTATAAATGGATTGTATGCAAAGAATGTAAGCTGACTAGGTTGGCCTGGATAAGCTCATCTGCCAAACGTGTGGAATGTGAGTGTAATTTTAAGGAGTTGAGCCAACGCTGAAGATTTAACTGTGCAAAAACCCTGTGTGGGGAACTACAAAGACCAGACGAGGACTGTGCGACAGTATAAGATTTCCCCTAATGCCGCCCTTCACTTTCCACACTGATAGAACTGTTCCTGTTGTCACTGTCGCTGCATGAAATGGAGAGTCACATGGGAGAAAGGTTTGCCGGCAGGTTTTAGATCCACGGATTTTCGCGTCACCCCTGGTCTGGCTCGCAGAGGAGAATGCCCTCCTACGGGTTGGCACAAAAGTTTGATTCACGGGGGTGGAGCAGAGCTTTTTAGAGGAAGCTACCCCTCTTTCTGTGTGTGTCTGACGGTCCAGGGCCAGGGATTTTGGGCCCCACGAAAAGATCTCACATTGGACCCCACCACCTCAGGCTAGTGAAACCCTGCACAACTGCAGCAGACTTTTTTGAAGGTCCTTGTCAGTAAGCCTCCCCCCCCATACAGCACCACTGCTCAGGGCTAGTGCAGATTTTGTATCTGAGTGCCATGGAGTGAAAATCAATCCACCCTCAGTGTTTCCTGGCAGATGTGGGGATGTTTCTGCAGTAGTATACATGCACTGAAATGGCAATTATTTGGGGAAATGACCCCACCCCCCTGAATATTAAATAAACTAACAAGAGTACCTCGAACAGAACAGTCTTCAGTGCACCATGTGCTTCTAAAAGCATCCAAATTGTGTCAATTTATAATAGCTAAAGTTCGCTTTTATATAGGCTGAGAGAGAGAGAGAGAGAGAGAGAGAGAGAGAGAGGGATTTAAACAGTTTTAAAACATCAGGGGGTTTGATGTTTCATTGTTGGCTAAGGAGCAGAATGAGCCACACAAAAAAAAGAAAGAAAAAGAAGCTGTTTGCGTCATCCTGTTCAACTGAATTATTCTTCCTCATTGTAATTATGTTTTTAAAGTGACAGGGGTACTACAGATGACCAGGGATGTTATTGTTGCACTCAAAAATGCTTACTGTAAGAAAGGAAGCCTTGCTAATAGGTATTTGATTATTATTTAATTCATAGCCTCTGGATTAATGGATTGCAATTACACTCACATGCTTAGAACCAACTTAATTGAGACCATTCTTTTTGCGGTTTTAATGCCGTGGCATAGGAGATTGGGGTCTTTATTTTCTGGGAAGGGCTGCCTAAGACGCAATACGATGAAAGTGTGAATTCAGCAGAACAGGCGCGTGTTGAAATGAGCATGCTACTGCCGGGGCAGTCCATTGTATTCTTAGCTGTCATACTCAATTATCAGAGGTTTGACAGTTTTAAAAAAAAAATGTTCATATTAGGCCGTTTGAAGCACGGGGAGCTCCATCTGAACGCGGAGAGCCACTGAACACATTTTCCTGGCTACGTTTACATCGGCTAAACAGACCTTGAAAATGCAATTGTTAAAAGTCCCCTGGTGATTGAATGTTTGGCGCATTGGGAGGGTCTCGCTATTTCCTAATTCGCAGCGGTGACAGACGTGGGAACCCGCGGGCTTCGCTACCCGTGGCCCCGCCAGAGAGAGCGGGGTGTGTTTTTTTGTGTTTATTTTCAGATTGAAAATACTGATCCATAGATACGGCTGTGATATGCGCCGGTGGCGATGACTGAGCCGAGCGCTATTTTAATTACCTCGGCTGTCTCCTTTCGCAACGCGTTGGAGACGGTGAGTCTACAGCACGCTTGGCCACATCAATTCACTCGGTCAGTTCTACGTATTTGTATTAAGCACACTGTTTGCCCTTACTTTAATGTTTGGCATTTGCCTATCAGTTTATCGTACAGATTGGGAACAACCTTATTACCTCATTCGAACATTTCAGAAGGTATGATTTTAAGACGTTTTAATATTTTCCTTTTTTGTATTACCATATAAAAACATTTCCAAAGCTATAGAATTAGGCAGCTCATAATTTTATTGCCTGAAAGAAAGTATCCTTTCATTTTAGACTGAAAATACAGACCATTTAATAATCCTTTTGTTATGATCCAAAAATGTGCAGCCTCTAACAAACCCTATGATTTATCTCAATTATTTTTCTTCATAACTCTGTTGAAACAGGCAATTGTCATGTGACTGTTTAAAAGGAGGTGTGTGACTAGAACGTTATTCATGCCTAAGTAGAGCGGGATAGGCTTTCCCCTGAGGTGTTAGCTGAAATGTTACCCCGCAAATTGTGCCACTGCTTGCGGGGTAAAGAGTATCACCAGTGACTCACAGAACCAGCACAGCCACAGAGTCTCTGGCTGCAGACAAAAATCACTGATACGGACATTAATGAGTACTCTTTAAAGCATGTTACAGTACTGCTGAGGTGTGGCCTAACAACCTCCCTTTATTGTGCAGGTCATGCCCCTTGACGGTGGCACTTCTTTCACTGCGACTTTGCCTATCTCTATCTCAAATGGTGTTTGCGTACTATGTTCATTGTGCTTTTTGTTTGTGCATCGCTTTGGATGAAAGTGTTTGCTAAATGACTAAATTGTTAAATAGTCATTGCAGAAAGCTCCTTGTGAGTTTTTGCCTCCATTCAAATGTCCATTGTAAACATTCCTGAGACAGTAGTTTGTCTGAGTCAGAAAGCGTTTGAAGGCTCTATGTTTGCTTGCCTGATTATGCTCACACTGTTGGTCCACAAATATAGCAGAGCCCATTTGTGATGAATATGACATTTACACTGTCTGAAATAAAGATAGAGTGGAGGTGCATTTTTGTTCTTTAAGGAGCAAATTTCCCAAATGTACTCAGAAAATACAAGAATGTTCTATTTGTGTGCTAATTAGTACCTTTCACTAGCAAAAAAAAAGGCACTCATGAATTATGTATTGCTGGCTAGGGGTACAATTTTATGTACGCATAGGGTATCACTGCAGTGACAAGTGTTTTTCTGTGAGTGCATCATTCTATCAGCACAATATCGAGAAAACAGTTGTGTACACTATTCAAGAAACGTATGAGTCATTTGCACTCCTTATGGCTAAGTTCCTTCGTCAGTGGCTGGAAAGCTCATACAGATTGGATGGCTTCCTAACATCCAGCAGTTTAAGCCAGTTAAGCCGCCGGGGTTGCTTCATCGTTTCAGTGCCAAAAAAAATGCAGATTCCCCGTGCCACTTTTGCATTGAGAAAACAAATGCAAATTCTTCCTAAGTCGTGTGGCTGATCACCACTTAACCTTTGCACTCTTCTTTCTCGGGTGTTTTCGTCGGCAGCGCTCTTAAATGAGCGCGTCATTACAGTCCTGTCTTGGGCTTATTGCTTTGTGACAGGCGTCTAGTCGAGTGCATTGCATGTCAGTGTTAGACTGCTCAACATTTTTTCGCCGAGTTTTTCTTTAGACAGCAGCGTGCAGCTCGTGTAATGTGCCATTATGTTTCTGCGTATTTGTTTAACGGCTTGACTAGAACAATTGAAACCCGGCCTGCTCACCGCACGGCTTGCAAATGACATTAAAACGTCAGGAATCCATCGCGGAGACGGCAATTTCCCCTCTCTCCCACTGCACGCGTTTTTTTACAAGGCTTTCATTTCTACAGACAAAGCGAAAATGTGTCGGTGTAACAAGCTTAAGGGAGATGGCAAACTCCCCGAACCCGTGAAGCTAATCACCGGAACAAAGAAACAGGCGGCAACAAAGAACCTTCCGGGGGAAAAAAATAAAAAATAAATAAATAAAAAGTGAGCGTGTGTGTTTTCGGTGAAATCACAGATGTGTCTACCTCGTCTGTGTTGTGTTCTTCAACAGCGGTGTCTCTGTACCCCCCAGTACACTCAGCTCCTCATGTTTTATTCAGCTGCTACAGGGGGTTGGATCTTTGAAGGGAGCTGAAATCTCTCTGCAAGATGTAGCTCATCCTTTTGTTTTTGTTTTTTTGCAAGGGTGAGGTGCTTTAGAGTGACAGCAGGGGTCTTGCCCCATTCACCGTTTAATGTGTGTGTGTGTTTAGTGTGAGTGTGATTGTGTGTGTGTGTGTAAGAGAGCTCTTGTGTATGTGTGTGAGTATGTGTGTGTGTGTGTGTGTGCGTGTGTTAGAGAGCTTGTGTGTGTGTGGCTAAGCCCCAATAGCAGTCGTGCTTTCAAAGCCCCTGTTCTCTCCTGCAGACCTCTCATATCCAGGGATGCTCGTTTCCTTTCTCAGACTCCTAGTGCTCAGGTTGCCCTCACCGAGCAACATCAAGAGGGCAGCGGAACACCAAGCCCTCCATGTACCAACATCTTTCAGATTTGTGAGGTGAGGTGAAGGTTGTAGGTTTTTTTTCTTTTTTTTGGCCATGTTTTTTTTGGCCGTGTTGTCATCCTGTATTTAAAAAAAAAAAAAGTATTCTCTATTCTCAGACACGGCTCTAGCCTTTAATCTTTTGGACCACCAAATCTCACGGATGCTGCGTGTAAATTTAGACATTTTTTTATCGCCCCTTTGTTTGGTTCCCGTAGGGACCTCCTATGCCTGGAGCCGGCCCTGTGTATTCTCATAACCTGTGAGGCCGGTCCAGATTGCTTAAATCCAGTGAACTGCTCCAGTGCAGTTGCAGGGCCGTACCTGTTTTATGAGTTGCTCAGGGGAGGTGCAAAACTGCAGTTGAATTTGCATATGCATTATGTTGTCAGTTTGTTCCCATGAAGAATGAAAAATAGTCAACATCAATGTGAATAATGTGGTCACATTTTGTATTGAGTAGTGTACCTATTGCGTGACTCAGTAGCTGAATAAGCTAACGTCGTGTTGGCTGCTGCAATGGCCGCTCAGAGAGCTGTGTAATTACACATTGGTGCAAAGCTTGCATAATTAAAGGGTTCGGGGAAGAGTTACAGATGTTTTTGGTTTGGCTATATACTTACGGAAATTGTAAAACCTTGTTCCGGTTTACTATGTGTGAATGTCCTTACAATGTAGCTGCACGTAAGTTGCATGTAATAATAAAAATAATAATTAATAAATGCGGAAATGATGTTCCTTTTAATGGAAATTTCCTGTGTCAATATGGTATGCTGTGCTTTTTTTTAGGGAGGTATGTAAGGAGGAATTTCCTCCTTGAGGACAAATAAACGATCTATCTGTCTATCTAAGTATCAACAGTACGATATGCATGTTTACAGCGGGGATCTATTCTGTGGCATGTTAAAACGTTTCGGAAACTTGGTCAGTTGCTTTTTACGACGGCTCGGTCAAGGGAAATCCCAGAAACCCCGTCGGAGTGACGTCACTCGCGGCACGCATCCAAGAGCCGATGAGTTCTGTGTCACTTCCTGGAGCGCTGCTGTGACGGTTCGCAGATGGCACGCACCGATCGACACTCAGGAAGCGACGCGATCCTAAAATTAAACCACCCGGAGAGGCAACATGACAGGCTAATGACCGTGTGTAGCTTGTATCTCGGTCTGAAAGTAGACTGGGTCACCCTGGGTGTGTTGAATGCGTAGCTGGGGGCCCTCGCTGAATAGCTCTCAAAGGTACGCTGAGCACACATACGTTGATGGCATGCGATCCGCAGTTTGAGACTGAAGGGTGCGCCGGGTCAGTTGTGTCCTAATTAGACCAGCGATGCTCAGTTCTGGCCCTCGGGACCAGCAGCACAGCTGGTCTTCTTTCTTCCCCTCCAATCAGGACTGATTTATGCCTGGGACACCAGGCGAGTTGAATCTCTGGCCAATTGGTGGCTTTAATCAATCAATTAACTATCAGGTAGAAAAGAAAACCAGTGGCACTACTGGCCTCGAGGGCCAAATTTGAGTATCTGTGCGTTAGACCCTGCTGCACAGCATTGCTGAGGGATTTTGAACAGATTCCCATGAGGACTGAGCAACCTAGAACTTGCACTGCAGTGAGTTGCCTGGTCCTGCTCTCTGTTACACTGCAATAAACATAATTGCAGTGTATGTACTTACTTAATTGGCAAGATAATGCATTAGTGGGTTGGCTGGGACAAATTCAATTTATGGTTGATTCATGTCTGTAATCATGCCCACCTTAATATTGCTGGCCGGTGCATCTCATTTTAATTTTCATTGGCTAGATGCCAGTCTGCCTGGCCAAGTTATCTTGTTGGGCCAAAAAAAAAAAAACTTCTTGGAGCTCAAAAAAAGATTCCAGAATGCTGTATAATGTTAATATCTTTTTCAATCGTAACTCCAGGTGTGGCCAGCAAGGTTTTCTTAGAAAAAAAATAGTGCATATCTTTAGATGAAAAAAGAAAGAGTGTTTATTGTTTATTTGCAATAATTTAAAAAACTGGATTTTTCCTTGAAGCTTCACAGCACTTTTGATGGTAGAATTCAAAGTTTTACCAAGCCTATCTGTAAAAAAAATATATATGTATCTAATATATCCATAGATATATTAAAGTAGACAAACAACGCACTTCAGCTTAAATGGGCCTTTTGTACAGCGTGTGTTTCCATCCCTCACCTCCCTGCGTCTACGGTCACGCGTCTCAAATCAAAAGCGTGCTTGAGAAACGCACTGTCTGAACAAAATGTTTTGATAGCGCGCGTATTTAAACCCACGGAGAGAAGGGGAAAAATGGGCCATACAACGTAATTAGTCTCTGCCCCTTTCACTCACTCAGCGCTGTCTAGCTGTTCATTTGAGCGCTGAAAAGCTGCAGGTGGGGGTGGGGGGGGGGGTACACATTGTGGAGAAAGGCTAATTGTTGAGGCTAATTACACGTGCGTCAAACTGCTGTCAGGATACGTTTGCCGTGCGATTCCTCCTCTGCGTTTCTCGAGCTGTGGAAACGCTCTCAGGCAAAGGGGCGAGCACAGTTGTGTGGCGCCACAAAGCCCGTGGTCTGCAACGCCCAATTCCAAAGTGTATTTTATTTATTTACTTATTTATAATAAATAATAATGCATTTATAAAAGAATAGATGTTCTGCCCACCTTGTGCACTTATCGAAATGGAGGCCGGGAGCGGAGAGGGTTACATATAGAGATGGGTGGGAACGCAGTACAGGACGTGCCGTAGTGGGGGGGAATCGAACCCCCAGCCGTGCGGGTGGGATTCGCGTACGGGCTGGGAGTCGGCCGCGTTACGAACCGCGCCACACGGTCTCCCTGTCAGAGGTGGTTTTTATCTCGCTGTACTGTATGCAAGACACTGCATTTCAGCTCCAAACTGTAAGTGCTGCCGCCAGGGTTTTGTCTGTGGAGGGACTCAAGCGCAAAAAATATTCTACTTTATGTACACTTTAAAAAAATATATACTTTTAGTGTACATACGAATTATGTACTAACTGTACACATTTTGTGTTATATTGGCTGTACTTTAAGTACAACTTTTTTTAATGTAACATTTTAAGTGTTCTTTAAATTAAGTACAAAAACTGTAAGTAAGTACACTGTAAGAAACATTTTTGTATACTTAAATTATATTTTTATACACTTAAGTTATTCACCTGAGGAAGCTTCTGATTTTGCCCTGTAGTTCAGGGAATGCTATACAGTCTCACCAGTTTAGTTTATACGGGTCCAAGCAAGTTAAGACTCTTGTGGGAACTTGTCTTGCTATTTCATAGTAAATTTTCTTAACAGGCCTAAAGCCTTTATTTACAACAAAGACATTTAACAGTTGTTACCAGATACTACCCATGAAATTATAGATTTTGACCACAGTTCTGCTTTAATAAAAACAAATGAAAAGTTTGACATATTGCCAGGAGTTAGAAGATAAAACGGGTAGATAAAGATTACAAGGGAACAAACATACTGTATCAAAGAGAGTGACCGTGTGCGTGGGTGCGTGCGTGCGTGCGTACGAGCGTGCGTGCGTGCGTGCGAGCATAAATAAGCCCAGGGGAAGTGCGTAACGCTGGCCTACACCAGAGGATTGTGCTGACGCTGGGATGAAATTCAGTGCTGATCGCTTGTCAACAATTTCCCTTCATTCCGTGCATGTGCATGGTGTGTTCTTACATCTTTATTAGGTGCTAAAAAACCGACAGTAGCACAAAAATATTTGTAACAGTTCCCTGCAGGAACATGCCGTTATTTTCACACACGCTGCCGTCAGGGTAGCGGTTTCCTATTTAAGTGATAACCGCGCAGCAGAGAGGGTTTGCAAACATATTTTGTCCAGTATGTGTTAACGGTTCGCGAAGTCTTTGTCGTAGAAATCTGATAAGCAAAGTGGCAGTGGGTCACAGTGATTGGTTAATTGACAGTAAGATTTAAGCGCGAAACATTTTAGGATCTGAAGTGCGATGCTTTTATTTGTTCCTGGGCGAAGTTAAAAGAAAATTTTAACACCGGTGGACTTGAGTGCTTCTAGGAAAATTAAATGCTGTTTACCTCCATTGGGGAAGAAAAGAATATTGTTGCGTTGCTTGAAAGACAGTGTTAATGAGACCAGACTTCTTTAATCTTCATATGCTGTTGAAAATTCAGAGAAAACGAGGGTGTATTGTAGGGGGTGGGGGGAAGGGATTCCATTCATGCTTGATCTGATTTCAGCACAGAGAGCTTTGAGGTCTGTCAGGTTTTTCCTGCCCAGTGTAAATTGGAGAAAGAGAGAGAGAGAGACAGAGAAAGAGAGAGAGAGAGTGAGAGATTGATGATTGAGACTTTGATACCCCGTTATTAGAACATCATTGTCAATTCAGTACAGTAGAATAAAAGATTTTTTTTTAAAACACACAGTATCAAGCCAGACACAAACTTAAAAAAAACTGTGTTGATGATCTGAGAGAGAGAGAGAGAGAGTGAGTGAGAAAGAGAGCAAGAGAGGGAGACAGACAGAGTGTGAGTCAACCAACTTTCTACAAGTGCTGTGCTGTCGGCCTCACCTGAAATTAGACCCGTGTGGGAAATTTTCAGGTGGATATGTTCATTGGAGAGGTGGGCTGGGGCCTGAAATGTTTTCACATGCATGTACGCACACACACACACACACATACACACACACACACACACACACACACACATCACACACACACACTCATACACACACACAAACACACACACACACACACACACACACACACACACACACACACACACACACACACAAAATACAGCCACAGGCAAACATACACATACTCACACTCTCGCACACACACAAACATACAAGATGTTGTAGAAATGGCATGCATAATGCAAACCTGTTCATTGGAAGTAGCAAGTTCAGCGAATCTCTTGCCTGGCCCCCCGAGTTAATCCTAAGAGCTGCATTTTAAACTTCGAGTTGTGGCTCTAAGCAAGGCTTGCGCTGCACTCAGAGAGCAGAGAGAGAATAACGTGCATGCATGCATTTTTCAAAAGTAAGGACTTATAAGTGCCTTACGGTCAGATTTGGTTTCTAATCTGTAAATCTGACACTTTCTTTGTCGTTACCATGACGGGCAGACACATGCTAAAATAGGCCGCTGTGAACACGTCGCGAGAAATCAGATCATTAAAGTTCCCGCCTCGCGTGCAAACTGAATGAACCCGGTCACCGCAAACACCCGAGAGCCGCGTGCTGCCGCCGCGCGTGCTTTCTTGTGCAATAACCGTTTCGGGACGGAACGTGGGAGAACGTAACGCCTCAAAGACAAAACGTACGTAAGGATTTCAGCTGAAAAGGCTCTCGGGAACGAAGCTGTCCGAGCAAGGGAAGCTCGCCTTGGTTTCCCCCTGGAGACCGCGGGCACAACATGTCTTTGTGCGGCGTTTGACAATGGGATCCTGAGTGAAACAGATTTATTCAGAAGGACTTCAAAAAGATTCATATACCCCGGGGTTACTGTTCCAGGCAGGAAATGAGAAAGCAGGCTCCTGATATCGGGAATGGGGGAGTGTGGGGGGTGGGGGGTTTGGGGAACCTCTCCACAGAATGTCAGGTCAGATTAGGGGGGTGGGGGGATGTGGGTGTTGGTGGGATCAGAGTTCAGCCTTGTTTACATTACAGCTCAGGATATTTCTCAGACTGCGGCCAAGTCTCCGAGTTTCCCAGGCTCCCGGTTCGCTCAGCGTCAGGAAGAGGCCTGACCACTTTCTTTCTCCTCCTTCCGCAACCCCCCTTTCCACCCCTCCCTCCCTCCAAACTCTCCTCTACCGCCTTCTCCCTCCCTCTCCCTCTCTCTCTTCTGTGAACCGATTCAGACTTCATTTAAACTTTTCTTTTCTTTTTTTTGTCAGTGAGAACTTTCTTACTTTTTGTTTTCTCTCTTGGCAAAGGTTGGAAGAAACGCTCAGCCTTCTGAGTCAATGACACAGCAAAATTCATAAATTAATAATGAATGACTGCATGTGGGCTTGCAGAAGCTGAAATCTTGCACATATAAAGAGAACCATGCAATCTAACACACACACCACACACAGGGCATTTTCTTTTAACATTTTTTTCATGGATTCCACTCAGCATCGTGTCCATGGTGATGGTGAACAAGTTTAGGAGAAAGTGATGTAGCAATTGTATTAAAACGGTGCCTCCTTAGGGAACATTAGTTCTACTTTATTCCTGCTATGACAATTGATTTTGTTTCGTTCATGAATAAGCATGAAAAAGCAACCTCCTGCCTTTAGCATGTGTTAAAATTTACCCCAATGTTAATGCCTATTGACAAGTGAAATGAATTAATTTGGTTATATTGCTAACGTATGTGGATCGGTAGCTGTTAGTAGCGCGCGCTTGCAGAGAAGGTGACGCAGCAGTTAGCCACCCCCGTGCGGGTTTTCATTGCTAGCGCATTCTTGTGTAGTAATCCTGTGATTTTGCTGGACGGCCGGAGGAGTTTCCCCTCTTCGGTCTGTTCGGGACATCCCAGCCACACACTGCAACCCCTCACCCCACTTCCACCTTAAATCTGTGGATTATCCTAGAGGAAGTGGCGTGTCATTAGAACACAGACGCCCAGTGAAACGGTAATAAGCCGACCCTCTTTTTTTTTTCTTCGAAATGCATTATTATCTTAGCAGTTAAATAGCGCATGACAGCGCTAATTTACAGCTGTTTACATAGAGGCGGATGTGTATACATGGTTTCCTGCCAGCAAGGGCCAGAGAGGGAGAGACTGAGTGTGTGAGAGAGAGAGACAGCACATAGAGACCCATACAGGGTTAGGACAGGCAACTTTGTGCTTGCACTGCAACATAAGACTGAGCTGTGCACCATTTAATTGCACATAACAAATGTGACGTTTTCAGAAAGCTTATGAAAAATTCTAGTTAAAAAAAAAAACATCCAAGGTAGAGGAAATAAGTTTGTATTCTTTATGATTGCTTTTTTATTATTTATACATAAAATAAAACCTAAAGACATGGTGAACAATAAGAACATGCCTAAGGTAATACATGATGTTAGGTTCTTTTCAAATTTTTTTTTACCAGTTACCTACCTTATTGGCAGCACAATGCATGAGCAACTGTTAAAGTAAAAGGGTCAATGGCCACTGAAGCTAGACTAATGAAATTATTATTATTATTATTAGTAGTAGTAGTTGTTGTTGTTGTTTTTGTTGTTGTATGTTGAATGATAATAATAATTAGTAGTAGTGGTAGTAACATGTACTACTACTAATAATAATAATTTGTATCCTTTATTTTAACTTTGAAACCATGTGTAGCCTATTACATGTATTTCATATCAATAAAGCTCTTTGAATTGAATTGAGTTTGAGAGAGGGAGAAAGCGTGGGAAAAGATAGTCTTTATCCATCTGGAGATGTTTTAAGAAAACTATGCTTTCCGCACGTTAAAAATAATAATAATAATAATAATAATAATAAAAAACAGACATGACACATGCAAGTCTAACTGAGCTGCGTTCCGGAGTGCACCAGGGTTTGGGCCCTTCTCTGACCGCTGCCGTCAATATGATGGAAATAAGAGAAATGATATCTGACAAATGACCGCGGCAGGAAGCTTGCTTTTTATATCTGGCCCACTGCGCCTGGGTGTTCTTTCACAATAACTGCCCTTTCCATTCTTATTTATTTGCGGGCCTCTAATATTGAAATACTGGGGTCACATTCATACAGCCTCTAGTTTACTGTTACACAACATTTTTTTTATTGCTCACCAAGAAAAACAGTGAAGCTCTGACTTAGGCATTAATCTTCAGTGTCTGACATGAATTTTAAAAAACTGCTCAGTAGACAGAAAGTCTCTGTCATGTAATTGTGTAACGCCAGACCCTTTGTTCTGTACATATTTTTACTTGATTTATGGACAAGGCCTCTGGAAAATACCAACACACTGTGCTAGTTCTTTGTGTTTGTTTGTTTTTGAAAACTTGTTGCAGTGAGAAAGCAGCCGAAGTGTTTGCATTACATTGTAATACAAATGCAAACTACAGTTTTACAGGAACAACCTAAAATCTGTTTATGTATCCTAGCACATTCAAACAAAGGAGTGAGAAGTGCATGTGTGCAACATTTTTCTAAAATTCCATTTGATTTCTCTGAATTCTAAAGAGTATTTAATGAATGATATCTGAAAGACCTTGCATGTACGCTGTACTAGAAACACGATATATTTAGCAGCTTATAGTCATCATTTTTCAGCAGATTAGTGTTTACTGGGAGGTTTTATATCCTTGGTGAAATCCTTTCCATACCTCATTATGAGGCCTAGTACTCCTGGTGTGGGGGGGGGGGGGACATTCTGGGAAATGTAGTTCTCAAGTGGTGGTGGAAGAGGTTGGCGTAGTGTGCCGGTGACATGGTATGACTGTGCAGGCCCCTGGCTGGTTGAAGCTCCGCTCTTTGCTTCCTCTCTGGTCGGTTGAAAGGCAGGCAGGGACACTACTGCTTACCCTGCTGTCAGGAGATGTGAAATGAGGAAAGAGGCTGGACCACATGACTCTCATTCTCTGTGAGCCAGCGCAACATGGTAACCTGTCTGAATGTGTAGCTGGTGTCTGTCTGTCCGTCTGCCTGTCTGCGGTTACAGCAGCAAATATAACCAGTGACAGCAGACAGGTGCTGTTGCTGTGCACCTATGATCTTTCCTGAATTCCTTCATCTTCTTCATCATCTTCATCTTACCAGTAGTGGTAGCTGCATGAGTTGTAATGGTAGTAGTAGTAGTGGCAGTGGTTTGTGGTCAGAGGTGGAAAGTCCATGGGTCAAAAAGTAAAAGTCCTGCCATGTGGTTCTTTCACCCATGAATTAGTATCTCCTTGCTGAGGAAATTGTGCAAATGAGCAAATCCAGGTGATTGGAATGAAGCACTGGGGAGGATTTTTTTACTTTTTGAGCCTGGTAGCTGGTAATAGTAGTATGTGTAGAAGCCATAGCGATCGTACTGGAACGTGTCATTGTTGTGTGCGTCGTGATTTAAGGTGCAATTCTCACCTACAAATCCAGTCAGCATTCCTCTCTTTCACCTGGCTGCTCCGTGTAAAAGTGCCGGAGGAATTTTCCGAGGTGTTGCTGATGATGCTCCGTTGGTGTGCTTAACCCTGTAAGATGTGACATCACAAATGTGCCATTAGAATATTCTTAACTGAACATTCTAATGCTCATGTGGTAATTGAACGGAATGTTCTAGAAAGCTGATTTAGAGCGTGAAAAAATATTCCAAAAAAACCCACTCTTTAAAGGGTTAATGGACTGTCTCCGTGTGCTAGCCAGCAGAGAAAGGGATGGCACCATAATTCAAGCTGATGCATCTGAAAGCTTTTCTGAGTGGTCAGATTGAGTGTGGCAGGAATATGTTCATTATTTCTCTTCTGAGGAATGAAATTCCTGTATCATTCCTCTCTTCCCCTCCATTAAATGAGACCCCAGTGGAGCAGCATGAAATTCTAACCAAATTTTATTTATTTTAATCATCTGGTAGTTTTCACACTTCTTGTCTCATGGTCTGAATCATCTTTGCGTTGGTGCATTTATCTCATAACTGATGATTGTCTCTGCTTGGCTGGTGCATCCTTAACCTTCCTCTCTTCTCTAGTTCCATCTCTTTCTCTCTTTTTCTCCCTCTATATGTATTTTCTCTTTCTCATACATAATATATTTCCTTCTTCTCTGGGAATGTAACTACATACCTTGAAGTTTTCACTTTCCTGTGTAGCTGGGAGCTGTGTGTGTGTGAGAGAGAGAGAGTGTGTGCATGTGTATATATGTATGCATGTATGTGCATGTCACTGTGTATGTGTGTGCATGCACGTGTATGTGTATGCACATGTGTGTGTATATGTGTGCATGCACTTGACTGTGTGTGTGTGTGTACTGTATATGCGTGTGTGTGTATGTGTATTTGTATGTCTGTGTATGTGTATGCATGCACGTGCACGTGTGTGTGTGTGTGTGTGAGTCAGTGTGTATGTTTGTGCATATATGTGCACGTGTGTGTTTGTGTGTGTGTATATGCATATGTGAGGATATGTCTGCATGCCAGAGACACATAAATGAATAACGAGAGATGGGAAGCAGAGGGTGTGTGAGAGGTGTGCGTGAGTGAGTGAGAAATACATGGGTGGAGAGCAGAAGAGGTAGAGTGGGTTAGAGATTGGGAGAGAGAGAGGGAGAGAGAGGGAAAGGGAAAACAGGAGTGAAAAAGAGAGTGTTCCTATTTCACTCCCACTCTCCTCTACACCCCCTCCCTCTCTCTGAGCTGCCCCCCCCCACCCCCACCCCATTTCCTTCCTGTTCTTTTTTTAGAGCCCATCACATTCCCACATCCGGCAACAAAGAAAGTCCTGTACCATTTCCCAACAGCATTGCCCTGCCCGGGAAGGCTGCCCTATCGGATCCAAATATTTTTCCTTATTCAAATTAATGTCCCTCACTTTCTCAGCGAACGTCGAATGTTACCTGGACAAGTCAGCCCAACGGCCTGTGGCCTGAGGGTCCGAGTGGTGCTAATTTGACACTCCAGCAACATGCGTGTGTGTGTGTGTGTGTGTGTGTGTGTGTGCGTGCGTGCGTGCGTGCGTGCGTGTGTGTGTGTGTGTGTGTGTTCACACTCATTAATGCTGAACAATAAATGGATTGCAGTCTTGCTTTGCTTCTTGGTTCCAGCATGCTTGGTTCATTCTGATGCTCCATAATGCACTTTCATTGCCAAGGCACATGATCCTGTGCTATTTTAGGGTCAGGACAATATCACATATTTTTTTTAAAAACACACAGTTCATCATTGATATTTCTTTTTTGTAACCTTTCACTGACCATCGAAGGTCGTGCCAAACACTGAGAATTTCAGTCTAAAGCCTGAGGGTGTGCTGTAAAAACAGTTTTTTATTTATAATGTAATTATAGATGCGATTGTTCAAAATAAAATAAATATAAAAATGCGTGTACTTACAGCTTCAAGCCATGCATTCTTGAAAAGGGAGACGGCATACTTTACATGTAATAAATTAGTAGAACGTTGACGCTGGATGTCGTCTGTTTGCAACGGTAAGAGAAGCGGCTGGGAGCAAAGCCCACGCTCCTGTCGGGAACACTCCGGCTCAGAAGCGCGACGTGAGCGGGACCGCTGCGCTCCCGCTCTGACGCGCGGCCGACGGCTTGCCCCGAAGGCCCCCGCCGACAGCACAGCTTGGGCTCGTTACCGGCTCCACCCGTCACAGTGAAAGGTCATTCAGGCGGATCTGAATTCCGTCAACATCTTGTAATTTTTTTTGATAATTGCGCGATGAGACCCAGAGAGCGTATAGAGAGCCCCTTAATAGCACATTAATGGAAAAAAAAAAAAAAGTTTTTAAGTAATTTCGGTAATGGATTTCTTTTTAATTTAATATTTATAAATCTTTTAGAAGGCACCATGTTTTCCGCGGGAAACAAGCCCGCGGGGAAATTAGGTGTCCTTAAAAGTAAATATTTGCCCAACACACTTATTACTAGATTCCATTACTGTTACGAGGTTGGTCAGGGTAGGAAGAGGAACCATTTCATTTTTTTTCGCAAACCTTTCTGTTTGCCCAGTTCCTCGTGGACACCAGGGGATTAGAAGGAGACGGCTGCTTCAGTCTGCATGAAAATATTTGTCATTTAATCTTTATAAATATTTGATGTCCTGCAATGGAATTGAAATGATTTCATAAATAATTCATGCTTTTGGCAACAAACACATTAAAGATAGGGCCCCCGCTTTTTGCTTGTAGACGATTCACATAATACGGGTTTGGGTTTGTTATTACATTCCAGCCCGAGAGGACTTTCCCCCCCTTTTTAGGACCAGTTCTTTAATATTGATTTTTAACATTGATTGCCTTTTGCGCCGGCTACTTGTAAAAGGTCTGAATGGCATTGAACGTCTCACGTTACTCTGGGCCCGACCTTGTTCCTGTTGTTCTCTTTACAGCATGCTTTCTGAGTTGGTTTTATATTTGCTTGTATGGTGATGATTTTGTAGGGTGTATTTTTAGTTGCATGCCTATTTTCAGTGTGGTATATTTATTTTATGTGATGCAACAGCAGTCCACCCTGATCCACAGCCCGCCAGCCATACCCTGTACTAAACTCTGGTTGTTCAACCACCATCTTTGCACCAGGAGCAAGCATCCTGTTCTGCAAAGCAGTAGTACTGTGATTGTTGCTACAGAAAATTACAGAATTCCTACCGACCCCCCCCCTCCCCCCATCTGCCCCGATATCTCCACCCCTCTCTTCAGAGAACAATTGTTAATTTTCCAAGAATTCACATTCTTAATATACTGTATTTCAGTTCTATTTATGCATGTATCTTCTGTTATTATCTAATGTTTTTGCTCCTAGCCTTCCGCTGTTCTCAGCGTATCCTGTCTGCCCTGCTGTCTGGAAAAAAAAAAAACCTACTTTTGTCTTGTGCAATGCACATAACTGCTCAAATCTTCTGTTCTGAGTTTTTTTGTACAATCATTTTTTTTTTTTTTTTTTTTAGAGATTTCGTTTTTTTAAAGACATGGACTCAATCTCGAATTAGCCTGTGCACAGGTGAGAATGCACTGTTTGAAGATGGATGTGGTTTTGAGGCATGTGTGCTGAGAGTATGAGCATATCAGAAATCTCATAATGAGTATGAGCATATCTTTCACTCTCATGATCTCATTTTTCTGCTGTGTTGCAAAGATGCACACTGTTTATGTGGGTAGATTATTTGCAAAAGAGCCAAAAGATTTTCCACGTAGAGCATGAAGAATGTATATTGTGTGTTTCTGTTTGCATGCATGCGTGCATACAAAATAGGTGACGCGTTAAAATATGCACAGCTGTTTATTATACTGTCAGTAGCTAAATGTGCTATGACAGTGTGTAGATGCAGTCATGGAGATTTTTGATGCATCTGTCACGTTTTGACATCTCTGAATAATATATATTTTTATCACAGTGATCAAAGGGCCAAGGTTCTGTATATGGGGGGGGGGGGGGGGCTGTATTTTCCTGCTGGTCCACCCGTTGAATAGCCCTGGTGTATGCGTTACGTACAAATGCAGGGAAAGGCCCCTAGCATTACATAATCAAAACAGTGATTCATGGGAGAATTTATAGCCATCTTGCTCGATGCTCTGCTGGTCTTTAACAAGCTATTACAAGCCCCAGTACAATCAATATAAAGTCACAAGCATCTGCACAGCAGCACTCCCCGGCCCTGCTTTCACTGACGCGAGCTACAGGTCAAAGGCAATAAATCTTTAGCATGTTTCTTAGTCCGGCTTCTGACCTGCGCAGCTCGTCTGTGTAAAACCATGTCAAGACGTGACGGACAGGACAACCGCGGCGTGGACGAGAACCACTTACCTGGGCACTTGTTTACTGCTTGTTTGTATCCCCATACTTATTTTCACTGGTAATGATGGTCATTCACAAAACTTGTTTTTAAATTAACCATTGAATTGAACCATGGCTAATATGCAATAAAAAACCAATGAGTTTTACTGTTTTTTTTTAATTTATTTTATATAACCTCGGTCAGCTAGTTCACAGGTAAGAGGTGTACTGTTACTTTTCTTTTTCCTGCCTGTGCTGCAGGCCAAATTCTTTGGTGTAGCGTTTCACTATAGCAAGGCCATTCAACTGGTGACCTGTGTGGCCCACCATAGACACACTCCTGGCCCTTTGACAACTGAGAAGAAATTATCTGTACCTGCACAGTGTCTGTGTGATTCCCGCTACTAGTGCAACACACCTGCCAGTAGCGACAGACCTCTAAGTAATAGCTATGCATATTATAACACAGCAATCTTGTTTATACGCATTTGCAGTAGATCTCATTTAAACTTTGGTGTTGTCTTATGAAGAGTTATGTGGAAAATATTTGATCTGTGTGTTCCATCTTTAAAAAAGAGCTAGCTCCCAGGAAGTACTCTGTTCTACGAAACTCTAGGACTCAACAGTGCACTATTGGCTCTATGATCTATGGTACTGCTGTCGACCAATCAAATCAAGCCCTCAGTCAAGCTCACATTTGATTGGCCTGTGAGCCTTCCAGAGTTGAGAGTGTAGGCAGAGTTTAGGTAGAGGTTATGCCTGTTCCACGTGTATGTGAGCATACCACACTCCCATATTTTTCGGATTCAGATTAAATGTTTTACGTGTAAACATTTTTTTTACGGCAGGATATTTCATTGAAGCAATTCTGTTTAAGTGCTTTGCTCAAGGACACAGCAGCGGCAGCATCGCAGCTGGGGTTCAATCCCACAACCTTTGAGCTGCAAACCCAGATCCCCAACCAGTAATCTACACTTCCACCCTTTTGTTTATATTGGAAGCTTTGCTCACTAAGTGCGTTTTTTGGTGAAAGATTTAGCCCTGTCAGGAACTGCCCACATTGTCTTTTTAATACAGGCTGGAACACGAGAAGGCATATTGATGTAACATCTGAGACCAAGGGTAACCGTAGTTCACTTCCTTCTTTGGTCCATTTAATAAGCAGCTGTCACGAGAGCTTTATAGATGGCTTTTGTTTCCTAATTAAAATATTTCGCATGAAATTTCTCATTTTGTTCAACCGTGAGTAACAGGCTAAATATTGGAGGGAGTGTTTCGAACCTGTTCGTGGATACCCGTGCCACAGCACTTAGGGACAGGCTGTATTGAATATGCATTTTTACCTCCTTTTGAAGTACAAGAAAATTCCTAGATGCACCACAGGAATTTATTAATGGGATGTTGGCCGTTCCAGATTCAGCTGTGCTTGAAATGGAGCTATCAAAGGAGCCGTCTCTTCAGGGTTGACTCCAGTTAATGGCTCTTGTTAATAGAGTGCAGTTGCTAACTCGTTCGGGGACATCTGGAAGCTTTTTGCAGAAAGGATGAGGATGTGATGCTCTGGTTGTGCACTGGGACAGTGGTGAGCCGGAATACTCAAACTCCAGTTCCTGCTGCCCTTTCCTGCGTGTGTGTGTGTGCGCGTGTGTGCTGTGTGTGTGTCTGCGTGTGTGTGTGTATGTGCATGCATGTGCGTTTGTGTCTGTGCGTGCATGTGCAATTGTATGTTCTCCCATTACTCTTTGGCCTTCTGAGGCCCAGAAATTTCATTGAGCAAAGTTACATGTTCTGAGCACAAGGAAAAGATTCAAATCAAGTAATTGCTTTGTTAGCGGCATTACACTGTTGTGTTCTAGAGAAACTAACTAATGTTCTCCCCATCCGGCAGTAGCTCTGGCTAAGAGCGTCTGCTAAGTTATTGTAATGTAATTACCACTTAATAAGTGAAATGTAATGTCTGCCTGCCTTCCAATAAACTGACCCTCTTGTCTGACAAATATCCTTTCATAATGTAATCTGTGCATTGAAGGGCGCCACCAGGGATTTTTGGCCCCATGAAAAGATGTCACATTGGGCCCCACCACCCCTGAAAATCCTTCTATGTTCTAATATTTTTTGAGGGCCCCTGTCAGTCAGGGCCCTTGGACTCATTCCAATATGGCGCCCCTGTGTCCATCTGTGGCAGTGAAGTAAATTGGCAATTGTTGACGTTTCCAGTGCCAGGTTTTGTGCTCTCACTCCTAACTGTAATTTCGGGTCAAATACATTAACCCTGGGAAAATGTCATTCCAATGACATTTCCCATAAAAATAGCTTTTTCCCCTATTCCAGTTTATGGATCCAAAACCACCAGTCTGGGAAATTATTTCTGCTTGGTGTGAACTAAACAGTCACGCTCCATTGACAGACCATGGCTTACCTAGTAATGCATGACTTACAAGTGGAATGTTTGCACTATGAGGTAGATTCTGTAGAGTAATTAATTCAGCAAAGTTTTTTGTGCTTTTGTTATTACTTGTGTATCTCACTTCACAGTGATTTGTTTATACGTGCATTTTCCATATGACATGAAATTACTATTATCAACCTATAGGAGCTGTCTAGCTCAATATGTGGTTAAGACTGAACAGGTAGTCGACTTTTTGTTTGTCCCAAGATGGAAGAAAGAGAATAGATATCCCTAAAAACACCGACCTGTTGCCTTTTACCAAAATGGCAAGTACCTTGTACAGCATCGGTGCATACAGGCCATTCATGAATATTAGTGTGCATGCAGTCTTATGTTAGACTCAAATGTCCTGGCTAAACTAGCAAATAGCCCCAGTTCAGTAGTAGATTAGTCCACAGAAAAAGCTTTCCTATAAGGAAACAAGGACTGTCATTCTTTTTGCTTTTCAAGAAATTCCATATCAGATTACATTTAAATTATTGGGCTTATTAAATGGTTTAGAGTAAATAGAAGATGGCGTAAAACCCAGAAACCAATTTGACCCTCCTTAGCCACCCCTAATTTCAAGAATCGCAATCAAAGGATTCAATGTAAACGGAGACCGTTTCTCTGTTGAAGCCTGACGGTGTGATTTTTTCCCCAAGGTGAAAGCACACGAGATTCAAGTACACAAAAGTCTTTCCAAAGTTGTTCAGCCTGTGGACCGGCAACTCTAAAAGTCTCAAAATCTCAATAATTGTAATTGCTGGGGACTGGTCACCATGTTGCTGGGGACTGGTGGCCATGTTGCTGGGGACTGGTGGCCATGTTGCTGGGGACTGGTGGCCATGTTGCTGGGGACTGGTGGCCATGTTGCTGGGGACTGGTCACCATGTTGCTGGGGACTGGTGGCCATGTTGCTAGGGACCAGCGCCGGTCTACGGACCGGTGTTTGGGAACCATGGGCCTCGGACGTTGGCTTTTGTGTGTTTCCAGTGGTCAGGTTTCAAGATGCCTATGTGGTGCATCTCTATCCAGACCCTAGTCCACAGTTATTTAAACCTGAGTAGTGTGGGAGGGGGGGTGGGGGGGATGCTTTTTAAGTGGGAGAGATCCAACATGGGGCCCATTACACACGACGTGTGGGGCCCCCGGCCCACCCAAGAGGAGGTCATGGGCTTGCAGAATTATCTCCCCTGATCCTCCCGGAGTAGTGGTTTAATAGTGGTTAACCCGCTACGCAGAATCCTAGAGCCGGCATCAGTTTTGTATTGTTGCTGTTAACGCCATGCTCCGTTTGTACTGCAAGTGATACCGGCTCTCTTTCTCTCTTTCATTCTCTCGCTTTCTCTCTCATTCTATCTTGTACTTTATCTCTCTCTTGTTCTCCCTCTCTCAACCTCTCTCTTGTTCTCTCTGTCTCTCTCTGTTACACTCTCCCTATCTCTCACTCTCTTGTTATCCCTCTCTCTCCCTCCCTCTCTCTCTCTCTCTCTCTCTGTCTCAAACTCAAAGATCAGTGTGATTGTTTGGGCATTGGTAATGGAGGAGGGGTCTTACCCATGGGGTTCAGGGGAAATCTTACTCCCATTATGGGAAGTTTTACTGGACAGTAACAAAGTGCTTTTTAAAATAGTTTCTTATTGTTATTATATAAGTATAGCATGCTGTCTTTCAGGACATCAGAGGTTTACTGTCTTTTTGAAAAAATCAGTCTTAGGAGTGCTTTTCAAGATTTACGAGTAAAGCATTTTGAACCATTTTGATATTTTGACCTCTTTTTTATGCCCAAATCTTTTCTTTTCTTTAGGTAGTATATCTAGGCTGATTTATTAGTATATCTGGGCCATTTTTTCTTCCAATAGAAAAGACAGCCATTCCTCCAGACTCCTGAGGGGAAAAAAGCTTGTGGTTGGATCACATGATCCATTCTTTAGAGGCATACTCTTTCACTGGCCGCTGCTCCTATAGAGAGGGAGAGAGAGAAAGAGGGCGAGTGTGTGTATGAAACAGAGAGACAGAGAGACAGAGAGAGAGACACAGACAGACAGAGAGAGACAGAGAAACAGAGACAGACAGACAGACAGAGAGAGACACAGAGGGACAGAGACAGAGAGAGAACGCATTCATGCAGAGCCGCAAGTGAGCACTTGCACACGCAGCCAGCATGCACAGGCAGGCTGCTTAAGTTCTCCGTGACTGCGAACACACTCTGTTACCCCCACTAGTACCACCCTGCCCCGCCATGGGAACCCATCTTAGGTGTGGCACCAGCCGACACGCCCGCGGGGCTGACATTGCACCCGGTCTGGCGGGGAGGTCTGCCATGGGAAGGGCCTGCTGAACATGACGCCACACATTTTTCAATAATGCGGCATCGAGTACTCGTCCCCAGGGCTAATTCAGTCACTCTGCCTCTTCTTTGAAATATTCGGCCAAACGCGGTCTATTCTCTTGTTCGCTCGAGCCTTCTTGTCCTTGGGCCTTTGAGAGTGTAACCGGTGACACTCCGAACGACTCCCTTTTGAAACAGCAAAGCAGTTTCTTCCCGTCTGATTTTATTTTATTTGATTTTATTTTATTTTACTTTTTGTCTGCGGAAAATCACAGGATAGTGAACGCTAGGGGTTTAGGAAGGAATATTGCCCAGTTCTTATTCAGGTTTGTCTATAGCCAGAAAGAGTGAGTGATCAGAAGTGTTTTCAGAGAGTGCTGCTGGGAATGACCTACAGCCGTAATTTTAATTGTGAGAACAGGGTGGGAGTTTGAGCACTATTATAAGATGTTTGTGCCATTCACTGTGCCTTCCCACAAGTGTGGTAAACTCTTATTGCCAGCACTCTAATTATTAGAAAGCCTTATCCTTCATATTTCTAGAAATGTCTGTTGTATTTATACAGAGGGGGGATTTTGCTCATCAGCTAAATTGAGTCAGCACGTAATGAAACTGTTTCCAATTGCTTTAATTTGCAAAAGTAACCAGCTGTCACTTTTCTCCTGTGTGCTGTCTGTAGGGTTTTGGAGATTCTATTTGACTGTAGATGAAGGCTTGTAATGGTGTATTCATAAACACAGACTAGCATTAGGCTAACGGTGAACTGGTGAACAAGCCAACGCCGAAACCGTCCGCTCTCCGTGCGCTGTAATGGATGGGATCACCACCACCCGGCAGGCGAGGAGCCCATATTGTGACAGCTCAAAGCGATAACGATCGGTTGCGATTGGCTGGATATGCGGGCAGTCACACCTGATCTTGATCGCTTAATCACGTTATCGTGTTCACCTTTGCTTTCGCATGTTCAGTGCGCTGAGTGACAGAACGCAACAAGTGTAGTAGAATCAGACCCGGCTGATGGGCTTTTTCGGATCATGCTATGATACCTATAAAACAAGAAAGCCTTTGTAAGGTGTGAAAGAGCTGCATTCTTTTGAAGAAACTCAATATTCTTTGCTGTATCATGTGTCTCTGTGATTCGGACTTGCTTTCTCACACTTGCATAGTGTAAGGTACAATGCCCTCAGCCCCTGACATTACATGTGTGTTTTTTTCTTCCTCCTTTGTGCAAAAAAAGGCTTTGCCTAAGTTTTCTTTTTCTTTTCTTTTTCTGAAGAAAAAATGAAAAAATGAAAAAGAAACGCTCCTACATTAATTTTGCATCAAGGGCGGACGAGGGCCTTGATTCATCCCCAGTGGGGAAGCGGTTTCCCGAGAACTCCGGTTCTGATTGGTTAAGGGCGAGCCAGGGCAGACATTGCCGATGTGGGAAACTTCGGGGGGAGGGAAGGAAGCCAGTTTAGCAGAACTGTAACAAGGCAGAGGAAACAAGATTTGGCCGCAGCAGGAGATTCACCTCCCAGAACTTCTGTTTGGCATGACTCACCCATGCTGCGCGCTACTTCCCCTGCCAGCGCTTGCGTGCACAGGTGTGTGTGTAAGTGTGTGTGTGTGTGTGTCTGAGAGAGAGAGAGAGAGAGATTCTTAGTGTCGGTGGCCGATCGACTGGGCTGAAGTTCACAAACGCGCCCTACTCACGTAGCAAGCAACTGAACATCGGCAGCTGCAGCTTCAGCTCGCGCTCGGTCTCACGCACCCTGCAGTCACGCATAATGGGGCGTCCGCCGTCCCACCAGAACAGTGCCCACGATCGGGTTTTTCGCTTTTCCCGTCTCGTAGTGGCCCGGAACCATATTGAGAAAACACACACTGGCGCTAGCATTAGCCGCGCCGTTAAACAGCCCTGTCTGCGGCGCCCCTCGGGAGATTAATTGGAGCCTGACCAGAATGGCTAATTATAGCCCGGGCGCTATTAGGAGCACTTTGCTCGAGAGGGCGAGAGGGCCGCGGTGCTCTGCCGCAGCCCCTTCAGATCGCGTGAGACGCCGCAGTCGAGCCTTCCGGACGCGCTGCTCGGCAGGACGAGAGGGGAAAAAAAAACTTCCCCTTCGGAACGGCCTCGTTTCAGCTGCCGTTCAGTAACGTAGCGTAGCCATTAGCCCGATCTTTTAAACTTTAAATTAGGTTGTGTGAAGAAGTGGTTCATAAAGCTGTGAGAACATTTTCTTGCTATTAAGTAGCACACTTCAGTGTATGTTTTTGAGACTAACTTGCTTTATGTTGGAGCTGTTTACATGTAGGATAATTCGTCTTGAGAGCCCGTTGCGTTGTTGTTACGTGAAATGCGTGCGCACACGCAAAATAAATTGTAATATCATAATCAAAAATCATAGTAAACGGCCAGATGAACTCACCAGGGTTTCGTTATCAAAATTTGATCGACGTCCAAAACAAACATAGGCTCTGGGTTTCATATTTCCCGGCCTGAGTTGAAAAGTTGCTTCTCACTCAGTTCTCATCTGTGAAATGAGGTCAAACTAATGCTGACGGTTGCAATCTACACCTTGTGTGGCGCGCTTTAGTGGGAAGGCTGGAGGTTGGGTACCATGGTAACTGCAGGGGATTTTTTAGTGTACTGGGCCTGTGCATGTAGCAGTATTTTACAAATACATTGTTGTTGTTTTTCTCTTTATTTTGGCAGTGTAACCAGGCCTAGATTATTAATTATTAATCCATTTTTGGAAACCTGAAATTGTGATCACCATTGTCCTAGTGTCTAGTAGCTAACATGTCACACACAGTCTGTCGCACAAGGTTGTAATTGGCTGGTTGAATTGGGTATGGAGTCCAGGGTTTGCATTTGGCCCTCTCTTCATTAAATGCACTTCTGTGAGTAGCTTTGGCTGGAAGCATGTGCCAAATGGCTGATTTGAATGGATCACTAGACAACTTAAGAGTAGACCTGCAAACCAGTCCTGCATCTATTGACTGCCCAAGACAAAGCGGTTTACTTGTGTAGGTTTGCATGTTACTTTGTTTAATCTTACACACTGACCAAATGTGGTATCTTTTGGCAAGAGTTGTTATGATGTATTCATTATTTTGTAATTTGTAAAAGTGTTTGTTTGTTGTTTACGTACAGTCTGTTTGCATTGCTGGATATTGTTACTGAAGCAATTCAGGTGAAGGGTTTTTTTTTTTGCTGAAGTGCACAACAGCTGTGCCCCACCTGAGGAGTCAAACCTGCAAGCTCTTACAAGCAAGTTACAAGCACAGTTCCCTAATCTTAGTGCTGCAGTCCATCCTGTGGGCTGGCAGGCAGGCGGGGGTGCTCTGTAGAGGGGTGGGTATGCGCACTGGAGCAGGAGCCTCCCTGCCGGACGCATCGGCGCGTTAATGTGACTTGGCTGTGGCGTGGCCGGCTCTGCATGCCGCAGGTGGACGAAACCCCGCCCCCACCCCCCTCATGCAGGAAACCGATTGGGCGGGCCGTGAGAGGGGAAAACAGGAAGGGCCAACTTCTTCCCTGCTCCCTTGCCCCTTCTTCCTGTGGCTGTGTGGCAGTGTCGAGGAGGGGGGCGGGGCCTCCTGTTTGATGTCGCCGGGGAGACCGTTGCTCACGGCTGCCGAGAAGCGGCCACGAATGGGTATTCAGGTCGGGAGGCCTACGTGCCCACACAGAACAGTGCTGCGCTTTCAGAAGGCTTTGGCTGCCCCAGACTCTCCCCCGTTGACGACTGACCACATTCACTCTCTTTGCTGATGTCATGAAGGCTAAAAGTGGACTCCTTCTGCTTACCCTCTCTGAGGTCTGTCTTCATCACATCACATTACGTGCATTTAGCCCACACTCTTACCCAGAGACAAGAATGCATGAATTTCGTTAAGATACACTAATCTCCATTATCATACGTTATGTTGGTTATATATGTAAGTGAATCAGTCAGAAGAGAGTCTGTGAATCTTTTAAATTTACAGAATTATAAGCTACGGCATGAAGTTTAGCGTCCATGAAAGAGGTACGACACTGACATGCAGATTGAAGATCACTCGAGAGCGATAAGTATGTGCAGTAACAGGAAGTGAGATGAACTGTACTTCAGCTTTCCTGGTTTGTATACAAAGAGATGCCCTGCTGTGATGTGGTACAGTTACATAAGGATCGCTTTTGAGAGAGTGAGGGAGGAAAAAAAAAAAAAACCATGCAAACTGTATCGACCCCCCTCAGGCAGATTGAAAAGCTTCAGATACAGGTTGGAGAGGGCACGATTGGAGCTGGGAACATCTTGAACTAGCCAGCAGGTGCCCGTGTGTTGTGCTTCATTGAACCCTTCAGTGAAAATTCGAAAGAGCACATCCAAGCACCGTGGGCCTGTGAGTTCTCTGTGTACCCCGGATTTCAAACCAGCTCTCTCTTGATTAGGCTCGAGTAAGTGTCCTTATTGTACAATTCTGGATGTGACGTAACGGAATAAAAAAAACATAACATTTTGACAGTCCTTGGCCATCTTTGACATCGCATTCTTGTTTCAGTATCCTAAGAATGTTTGCACGTAACTTTCATTCTCTCAAGCATGCTGACCATCGTCTTAAATCTTAACAAATATCTGCAGTTAGTTATTTGTTTGAGTTTGTGGCTTGGCTGCTAGAAATGAGTTTGCTCTGACAGAAGGACAGGGGTAAACAAGTCTCTGTAAGCTATTTCTTTTTATCTGCATCCCTGAAACAAATTGGTAACAGAGGGAGGTATTCCACTTTATTGAGAGTAATTATTTGTTCATTAGGGCCTAGAACAATTATCCAGACAGCAAATTAAGTTTTATTGAGATATCTGCCGTCATCTGTGCCTAGGGACAAACTTGAATTTGTCTTTCCTAATAACTTTATATTAAGTAAGACGCACCTTACAACCATACATTACATTTCTTTCACAAATTATTTAGAGTATTAATGTAGTAATTTAATGTAGTGATAACAACAAAGTAGTAGTTGATTAGCATCTTAATCACAGCTTACTGAAAAGCTCAGCTGGAAATAATGTCAGTATACAATCGATCAATTGGTCTTTTGTTTTAATACCACCATTTACCATTTACAACAGGGTTGTCAAACAGAATGGTGTTGCTTGTCTTATCTACAATCAGCCGAAACGCACCTCCTTATCTCCTTTTACAAGCTACAAGCTAGTGGTGGCCCGAATAAAACTGAAATAGTCCCGGCCTGGTGCAGTAAGAGGAACATAACCCTTTTACCTGTAAGCTACGATAAAAACGTACACCTCTGCAATCTATTACCAATCCATACAGCCTTGGATTCCATTACCAATCCATACATCCCTGCGATCTGTTATCAGTCCATACAGCCCTATAATCTATTATCAATCCATACATTTGTGCGATCTATTATCAAGCATTGCCTTCTTGCCAGGATTCTCTGCTTCACATCCAGCGTTTACCATACCAAAGGGGCCTTGCTCTCTCCTCTTTGCTGGCCCCCAGATGGCGAAATCAGTGTCCAACTAACAGGTCACATTTGATTGGTGCTCACAGACATCAGGTTTCCTTGTCCCAAGGTGTGGCAGTGCAGAGATCTGAAAAACACGTGGATCTGGCACAGACCCCCATGAGTATAGTACCCCCTGGTGGTCGCGGCAAGGTCCTGTTTTCAATGTTCCCAGTGCTTCTTTCCAGAAAGCGGTTTGATTTACACTTGATGATTTACACTTTCACCTCTCACCTGTGAAAACAGCCTATGAGCACACAACAATCTCATGTTATATCTCATTCTCTCACTTATTCTTTCTCTCACTTTAAATCTCATTCTCCCCCCCTCTCTCTCTCTCACACACACACACACACACACGCTCACACAATACAGCGGAGAGTGCAGCTTTAGGTGCTCTGTGTGGTGGAAAGGCCAATTCATGTGCGGCCCTCCCTCCCGTAGATCTGGACTGCGGGGAGAAAACGAGGGTCTAATTTGAGTTTTAGCGCTAAATGGGGTCTTTTCAGCTGTAAAACATGGAGGCTAACCCTGTCTGAGCATGACACAGGAGCCCAGCCACATTCGCTGCGAGCAGTGGGAGGTCTTTCACAGACCCCCGCCTCTTAATCCTGCTTTCTTACATGAGCTCGCCGGGAGAAGGGCCGGCCTTGTCTTAGAAACCGGCAGCCGCTTCCGCTAGAAACAATGAAATTAAATACCGAGTCAGGGTGTGAAACCAGGAAGTGCTGGCCCGAGCGGAGGAACACTACTCTTTTTGTCTTGACTGTACAAAAGCGAACATCATAGGGCTTTTGTTCCCTGGCAAATATCTTTGCTTGGGCCCAAATTCACACTGTTTTTGTCACAAGCAATTTAAGAAAATGTTCTGTTTGACTCTCGGATACTGGAGTTGGCCTGAATGAAGCGTGTCCCTGCACATGAGCTGTGCTGTTCTCTATTTGTTGTATCTTGATCATGAAAGTGCTGAGTTGGTGTTCATGGTTTCCTTCTCTTCTGGCTTCCATCTGTACTTCCTGTCTGTTCTCTGTCAAACTTTTAAAGTACATGGGTGGAAGGGAGAGAAAATGTGAACCCTTCAAGCCTCATTTTGTTGGGGGGGGGGAGAACAAATACATGTCTCTGTGTGTGTGTGTGTGTGTGTGTGTCCGTCCGTACGGTCCTTGAGATTTCGACCCAGGGTCACCAGATGAATGGAATCTTCCGTCAGTGACATTAATCAATCGATTAGCTCTCGAGCGGTGCTGCTGGCCTTGAGGTGCAGTGTTCGGTGTCCTTGCTCTCAGGGGTCTTCCTCTGCCAGCGCGAGTCAGGCTCGGGGTGGGGGGGGGGTGGTGGGCGGCGGTGTCAGGAGTCCCGCGGAGCCGGGCAGCGGCGGTGATGAAATGCGATGGCTTGTCAGTGACGCAATCGTACCGGACACATTCGGCGCATGCCCCCGATGACCCCGCCACAACCTCCTGCACTGTGACTCGTTTTGCCAAGTCAGGGTTTGCTCTCATCGAGTAAACAACAGGGCTATGGATTCCGCCCTGGACATCGCCACACAGTCATGATCATCACACCGCAATAAACAACCTTACTCCTGCAGCTGGCTGCTTTGTGTTCAGGGTGGACACTTTGAGGCAGTGCTGCAGCTGGCTGCTTTGTGTTCAGATGGGACACTGAGGCAGCGCTGCAGCTGGTCTGTCAGAACCTGCGGTGTCCTGAGTCCCAGTTGCACAGTACTACCCCAGTTCCCAAGACATGCAGCTACATACTGTTTTTCTGTTCATTGTCTTTCGTTTCATGAAAAGCGTTTCATATAAAAATGAACATCGCCATCTTCATCATTCTCTACAAGATCAACATCATCCTCATGAACATCATCATCATCATCTTCATCACCATCATCATCATTATCATCATCATCAGGCACATGCAGGGTTCTCACACTCCTTTGATGAAGCTGCGTTGTTGAAACCTTGTTAAGTCAGGATTTCATTTACATTCACCCCGATGTGGAACACCTCAGAATATTAACATGTGGCATTCCTCACACTGCCATCTGTATTCTTCTGCTCCCGTCCCAATGACAAATAACAGGATGTGCCCTTAGCAGTGAGGAGCCTGTTCTCGTGTTCCTGTTCCCCGTGTTCTTCCCTCGTTTCACTTGCTGCCAGCCATGAAATGGCGTATAAGTGATGAAACGGAGGGGAATGTTTAACCCCCCATAGAACAGGGTAGGTTGTGCTCGGAATGATAAAGGACCCAGGATTACAGCCATTCGCAATTTTATATATATATATATATATATATATATATTTTTTTTTTTTTTTTGCTTAACACGCTGATTTTATTTTATTTTTTGTTTTAATTAAAATGGCCGCCCCAGGGATTTCTGGCAGCTTCTATGACTCACAGCGGGATGCATCGCAGCAGGATGACTCACAGCGGGGTGTTATGCAGCAGCATGGCTCCTTGCATTGGAGCACTGGCACCATGAAGTATAGGCCATTAGCTCGACAAAGCTAACGTATGACAGAGAAATTGTTTGTTTCTCAATGAGGAAATTCAGTCCCCCCCCACCCCCCCACCCCCATTCTCAGATCTGGCTTCATGACTCAGACACACGTCGGTGCTGCTGTGTACCTCCCCGCCCGGGGGAAGCGAGCACAGGGTAGACGGTGAGAACAGTCGCGCTGAACGAACGGCAAACACTGTGGAAAAACGGTGAGACTACAGAGAGGGAAGAGTACAGAGAGAGCTGGGAGACGGACGTTTGCTGTTGGGTCCTGAGGCGAGTTTAACGAAAATCAAACGAGGGGAAAAACAACTGCGGGAAGAGTACGAAGAGGGCTGGGGGAAGAGTACAGAGAGGGCTGGGGGAAAGACGTTCACTGAGGGGTCCAGAGAGAGAGTTCCCAGGGTTCCTGAAACACCCCCCACCCCCACCCCCACCCCCACCCCCGTCAGACTCTGCTAAACCCTCTCCAGCAGATCGATTAAGCGGATTTGCGCTGGGTTTTGGGTTCGTAGCGTGACGGATGGCAACTCTAGTACAAGCAGATTTAACAGCAAAAGCAAAATGTTGCTGACCGAACAAATTGCGTTTCCCCGGTCGGTTATGGCAGTCTCAAAGAGAAATATGCTTCTGGTGACTCCGGCACATTAACGGCCAGCGAAGAACGGGAGGTGTACAGCGCACTTTATACCTTCCCCCTCCCTGTCCCAGTACGTTAGGGCCATAACGTGGAGCCGAGCTTAAACTCAATATCCGTTATCTCACCAGGATCACCAAACGCCATGTTACACAGTGCAAATGTCCTCTACCTCATGCTAAGCACTCCAACGTCATGCACAGGTAGAATTTTTCTGACTCAAAAAAAGCCACTGCTATTATGTTCTATTTCACACACTGCTAAAGACCTGAGGCTGCTGAGTGGGTCATCCGGTTAAGACACCGTTTCGGTGCCTGGATACGACCATCCAGTGTTCCGGTATGAAAGCTGGACCGCGCTGACTGCTCTGGCGGTACCGTCCCGAATCGACGGAGAAGCTTACTGCAGTAAGACGGGCCCAGAAATGCAGTTAGGAAAATTGGAGAAAAAAAAAGAACTGGATTGAAAAATACGGTTAAGAAAAATAGAGAATAGGAGTTAAAAAGGAATATTTCCGAAGAGAACAGACGAGGGGCGAACAGGCAAGTATGATCTGCCTGACCCCCCCCCCCCCCCGCCCCGAGCAAGACTCTCGGGAGCCATTTAAGGGCTTTCTGGGTCCAGATGGCAGAATTCGGGGCCGGCGCAGAGACAGTCCAGTTCGCTCTGATCTCTTCTCCAGATGTCTGCCCTCCCTAAAAAAAAAAATTTAAAAAAAAGGCTACATGCTGAATACACCCAACATCCTGCCAAGCGCTCACTTGTCTTTTTAACAAAAAAACAGAAAAAAAAAAGTTTTATGATCTTTGTTTCCTGTGATCGGCCTTCTGCGTTATTGCTTGTAGTTGTGTTCTCGTTCACGGGAGAACGAGGGTCTCGGGTTTCTTAAATCTATGGACGAGGTCATCGGAACCTGTGGAAAACCTTCCTCCTTTTGGGAGCTCTTGTTCCACGTTAATGAGCACACGGCCCGTGTCTACTGTGTTGCAACCATGGCAGTGTTCATAACCTGTCAAACCAAAGGGATGCAGACAATCAAAAGTTAAGTGCTATTTCAGTAAAGCAGTGCTACAAACACGTTTGCGTTGAAAGGATAGCTTTAATTAAATTGTGTACTGCTCCGTTTTTCTTTTTTTTTAAATGACACGTACATACACGCACAAACACACTCAGACGTGTGCTTTATGATTTATTTGATCCTGGCCGGGGAGCTTTTCTAAGTGGCTCCGTAACAAATCACATGGACATCGATATCTTTGTACTGGTGCGGATATGAGATCAGTGGGAGAAGGCTCTTTATTTACTGGAAGATCTCTGAATTTGGCAGATCCTGGGGCAGACGCTGCCAGAAAGCATGGAGCAGCACAGTCATACATTTCCCCAGGACAAACAGTTCTGCATGTTGGACATGAGCAGATTTTCTCTCCTTAATCTTCATCTTCATTTATCTATGAAATGATTATCATTATTTTTATTGCTGTCGTTATTGTTATTAACAACAGCAGTTATTAATTATTAGTAGTATTATTGGTGCTGGTGGTGGTAGTAGTAATAGCAGCAACATTTATTGTTTATAGTAGTTTTATGACAGATCATTTTTAATGGCCCCTATGAGTTATTTATTGGTCTCTCAGACACGCATTGCCATACATTTTTTATGTAGATTTTATATATATGAAATGTATTGGAATCTGACCGTTAAGGCCTGAAATAAAGGTGTCTGTGCTGCTTGAGGGTGCAGAGTGAAGTGTAGTTTAAAGATGAAGTACAAAGCGTTCCATCTCAGCACTCTGCCTGGGAGATTTTCCAAATGTGTTTGCTGGCCCTCTTATTTTTAAAGCTGTTTTTGACGTCTTCTTGAACTCGGTACCCTCCCGCTTCACAGCAGGAAGTGAGACTGGGTCTCATTAACTGGTACGATTGCTAATTACTGAAACTCCTCTGACCTCCATTTCATTAAACTCTTGCGGGTAGTGCCCCTAGGGGGCGGGGAACTGCACATCCCGCCCAACAGCAGCTTGGCAGCGAGCATGCTCCCGGCCAATCAGAAAGCCAGTTTCTTGTTCTCTGACAGTTTCTGTAATGCTCACATGCCGGTATTTGTTCTCATTTTTTATCACAGAGGTTTCTAGACCTGTCACTTGCATTTTTTTGTTCCTCTTTTACCGGAATGATCTTTCCTAGAAGGAAAAAGAAAAGATGCGGACCGACTGGTCTTGCAGGGAAGGCCAGCTGAGGTTTCGAGCGTTGGCCCGCGCTCCTGGAGATGCGAAGTCTCAAGGCTAAACCTCTTCTTGATGGTGAAAAGGCCGAGGTCGGCGCTGCTTTAGACACGTCATCCCAGAGCTGCACAGTGCTCTCCCTGGGTTCTGATGCCGTGCCAGAATACACTTTTGCTAATGGAGTTAGGAAATGGCCTCAATGTATGCTGGGAGCCGCGCTGTCGTCAGGCCATATTTCATCCTGTCGATTAGGAGCATGTCCAAGTCCTCTTTAATCTCTGAAGCGTATGGCGGGATCGGCGTGGCTCCGCGGGAGAAGGGAGAGTGAGTGCGGGGGTGTGGGTGGGGCCTGGGAGATCAGGAACCGCTGATGGCGATGGTTTCTTCACAGTATCGGAGAGGTGGGATTATTGAAGCTGCTTTCTGGTTCCCCTCACTGAGAAACGCACAGCCATATAAATATTATGTCTCCCTAGGAACACAATAGCCATATTTATACCAGCATTTTTTTGTGTGTGTGTTCAGTTCCAAACGGAAGGTTTTTGAGTTCTCACAGGAGCACAACTCGAGTTGATCAGTGGCTCTGTGGAGTAGCCTATAAGGGAAGCTTATGTACAAGGCCCCCTTCTGCTGGGGTATACACACACACACACACACACACACATACACACACACACTCTCACACACATGCATACACACACACACACACACATAGTCACTCTCTCTCTCTCACACACACACACACATACACACTCACTCTCTCTCTCTCACACACACACAAACACACACACAGAAACAAAAACAGATCCAGGGCTGTGACAAATCACTGCAGGGTAGACAGATGCTACCACGAGGCCAATTACCATATCTCCCCTCTGTTCACCCCGAGCCATTTCTGTAGCGTTTAACATCAGCGCGCTGCTCCGCTCGCTACCGGCAGCGGGTCGCGGACGGCGACTGTTGCTCCCGGGAACAGACAGCCCCGCACGGTCGCTGCTGAGGGCAAGGCCGCTGACCCCCCTGACTAAGGCCGCAAAGGCGAAAGTGAGGCGATCGCGAGCGGACGAGTCCACCACAGAAAAGCGCATCGCGGTATTGCGGTATCGGGGTGAAGTTCGCTGCTGACTGCGGTAAACGGTACCGGTTCACCTGCCTCACGCGTTAGCGTGAACATATCGCTCTTTTGGCAGCTAGTCCTCTAAACAAGTGCTAAAGTGAGCTTTGCGATGTGAAGCTGGGGCCAAGAAAGACCCGTTGTTGTCTCTGACAAAGGAAAAAAAAAAACATTTATTTTAATACATCATTATAAATATATTTCATATACTTGGATGTCTAAGTCCCTGGGTAGCTGGGTGAGTCATCAGTCTATAATATTTACTGTACACTTGAGTATCTGTCGAAACAGTTGTTGTTCTTAGACATATTACAAGTGGAAATATCGCCCCCACAGTGCTGGTACACTGACTTTATGCTGATGCCAAAACATATGAGGAGAAATGCATTTAAAATTTATATATGTTTGTATTAGTTTCTCAGTATAAATATTTTAATGTATACTGCTGGAGATTCATTTTCAAATGCCTATTCTAAAATGAGAAGATTAGAACAAGAATTATGTTTAATATATTTTTCACTTAATGGCAAACTCAACTTATCACAAGAAAATACAAAATTTGCATTGGTACTATATATAACGTATGTATGTATGTATTTTCTGAGTAATCAATATTTGTATAACTTTAAAAATCTTAGGGTGACTTAAGGGTGAACCCACTTAATGAGTAAATGCAGCTTTTGTAGTGCATTCCATATTTTCAGATGTGGAATTATCTCCCATACAAAAAAGAAATACAGGTATATGCGAGAACTACAGCATGTACACTGTAACAAGGGCAGTTAATTTGAGTCATGTTGTCATCCTTTGGAAGCGTTACAACAAGCGTGTAACGCAGTTGCGACGCGACAGTTTTGGGAACGGGTGTTCTAAAGGACCGCCCAGGTTTGATTTTGAAAAGAGAGATGGGGGAGGGGGCGGGGGGTCTTGGGGCGGAAGCCCCTTGCGTCACTTCTAGGATCCTTATTCGTCGGTGTCACGCTGAAAGTGACGCAGAGCTTCTGAGCTCATTAAATGTTAATCAGAAAATCTATTTTCAGATGAGTTCTGGATCGGCCCTGAGGATTTGCTGGAAATGGGGTCCGTACGGACTGCTGGTATTCAGCGCTGCCAGGATACACATTTTACAGTTTATGGTCCACAATGGCTCCAAGCTTTTCATTGTGCTACTATAACAACAACAACAACAACAACAACAATAATAATAATAATAATAATAATAATAATAATAATAATAATAATAAAATGTATGTGTGAAATTATTATTATTATTATTATTATTATTTTTTTTTTTTTTATTATTATTTTTATTATTGCAGCATTTATTGATAGCTTTATTTTTTGCTGATGTACTGCGGACTGTCCTGTTGCAATTGAAAGAAAACTCCTTAATAAGTGGGTAAAGTGCTACACGAAGCCCAAAGGAAACCATGCCAAAGTCGCATGGTTCTTCTCCCATCAACTCAAACCTTCAAAAAGTTCAACCTTTTTTTGCCCACCTCAAGTAATGACACGTATATGTATAAGGTGCCCGTTTGAATATTACGCACACATGTCATTGCTTGTTTGTGGTAGCCAAAAAGCTTGAACTTAAAAAAAAAAAAAAAAAACTGTCAATGTCTTTTGATAATCCTCTTGGAATTTATAGCCACTTGATTCCAGAGGAAATATAAATTATGGAGAATAACATTGTGGTGTCTGTGTGTCTTTTGGTACCCAGCCTCCTAAATGTATTAAAAACTACAGTATGTCCTGAATATGCAAACCAGTATCATCCCTTGTTGTTGTTGTTGTTGTTGTATTCTATGGCAGAAGAGAGGGGGAAAAGCAGCGTGTAAACCAGCGAGGGGCTGATGTAAACAATGAGAGCTGGTGGCCTCGTTAGCATGCACGCAGCCCTGCGCTACACCCTCCGCACGGCCGTCCCTGTTGTCAAAACTCCTGTGACATCGCCGGCGTGGCAGTCCCCCGTCCCGACAGGGTCGTTAAAAATGCAAGCGCTCAAACTGAGTTTTTTTTTTTTTTTTTTTTTTTAAAGAATAGCAGCCGGTGCTTTGATGCGGCTTACGCGGCCCTTTTGATGTGAGACGACGGAACGAGACGATGTGCGCAGTGTTCCGAACACGCTGGCCTCGCCGCTAATAAGCTGGGCCCCTAGGCTGCTCTGAACAGGGATGCCACTTGTTTTCAGCCCTCTGCCTCTTCAATATGCAATGCGGCTTGGAATCGCTTCGCAAAGAATAGTCTTGTTTTTGTTTTTGTTTTTTTTTGTCTGCTAACTTGGCACGGGTTTGGTTGGAAAGCTGATCGGGTGTCTCGCGTTACTACGCGGCAACCGAACAATTACTCGGCTCTGTGGCAATCCCCAACAGCTGCTGTGCTGCTGCGGTGCAGTGGCTAAAAGAACTGGACTGAACCGAAGCGGAGGCTGCAGGTTTGATTCCCGCGCGGGGCACAGCCCTTGCACCCTTGAGCTGGGTGCTTAACCTGTGCAAATACCCAGCTGCGTAAAGGCATAGCGTGTAAAAGCAATACGAGATGTACAAATCACTCTGGATAAGCGTGTCTGCCGGGGAAATAAATTATTTATCCGGCCTCTTCACTGAACTGGAACGGTTTCAAAACAAATAAAGGGTTTCATAAAGTAATTCACTTTCCAAACAATACTTTGCAATCCAAAGTGTTTGGTATAAAATATTTTTTAAAAGACAACAAAATGGAGAAATAAAATAGAGGTTAAAATTGCAACAACATTAAAAAAAAACAATGTTAGTTATAATATTCAGTAAGTCTATAGCCACGACTTCTGCGGTACAGATATACTGTATAGCATATTAAACAATACTTGTCCTTCCAAAATTAATGTTACATCTCTCTGAAGGGTTTCTTTTCTTATGATAACATAAATTGGTCATTAACACTTAATCTAAAAATGATACAATGGAAGTTACAAGAAAAAAGAGGAACAAAAACATTAAACAATAAAAACAGGCTGTGGGCCTTGTGTTAGCACTGAACACCACAACATGGGCAAGTCAACACATTGTGGTCTTTGGGCTAGAACAAAATCAAACAATTAGCAAAAGAGGTCAAAGATGACTATTCGCTGGAAATCAGATTTATCTTTCGGATTCATCAACCAAAAATGTGAATATTCAAATAAGATCCCAATTACTGCTTATTTTGTTGTTGGCTAAGATCAACAAATTGAGTTTTTTTAAAGTTGATAAATGAATAAAACTACGATAATATAAAGTAATGTAAAAAGTAACGATTCTCGTAAATAAAGGATTTGAATTCTTAGAATGGATGTGTTACCTCTGACATTCTGCTGTATAACATTTTGGCAGCTTCTCATCACAGATGGTTGTGATGTGGAGCATTTACGACAGACTCAAGAGTGAGTTCCCGTGCATTTTGCAAAACTGTCCGTTAAGTTGTATTCCAGCGAAATGCACAAGCAAATGTAATGGCCTTTTTTTTCGTGCAAGCTGTTCAGCGTGATTCATATTTTCACCATTTGTGTCTGTTTGCTCTTGGGGATTCAGTTTCTTTTTGGCAGGATCCTGGGCTTGTAAAAGACCCAGAATTGGCCTGGGAAAGTGGTTTTTGAAGCCTCAAACCAATCAGAAACCTTTTTTGCTCACTGCTCAACAAGTCAGGGTCCAGACCTGATCACGCCCCCTGCAGTATCTGAGCCTGACTCCTTCCTTCTAGAGTGTCTTGGGCAAGATTTTGCTGCCAAGGATTTTGGGCCCCGTGTACAGATATCACATTGATCCACACCACCCCAGGCCCATCCCTGTACTATTTCTGCGCAATTTTTGAGGGACCATTGGAATCACCCTAACCCAAATAAACCGACTACAGTAAGACTTACACTAATAAGGAGTTATGAGCTTATAGAGTATTTAGTGAATTTAAGGCATTCAAGTGAAAGAACACCAGTTAAAAAGAGGAATCGCCCACCTCCCATTCGCATGCTGTATACCATTTGCATTCATGTAAAAAACAGGAACTGACTACAGTAAGACAAAAATAATTTTGAAATATCAAGTGCTTGTGTCTGTTCCTTTTCTCTTTTCCTTTTTTTTAAAGATGGTAATTCTTCTGCAGTAAGGCGTATCCTGTATTTATGTGTTAAGATTTCATTATGCTGTAGGTTTATTAATATCTTTAAATCTGAAGTTTGCTATTCTACCTATTGATTTCCTACTGAGCGCATAAGAACCCCACTTCACAAAAACTGTCATTAACTCAATGAGTCACTGGACTGATTGAAAGGTAATTATTGCATTGTGTGGGCATGTGCTTTACACTTACTGTAGTTTCACAAGGAATGTTAAAGAGGGGGTGTCAAGAGTTGGGAAGAAATCAGTGGAACAGAAAATACCCCCTCCCCACTCCCAACCACATCCCCCCCAAACACCCCAGTCTTACCAGCCCTTGTTGAGGGGGAGTTGGGAAGAAATCAGTGGGACAGAAAATACGCCTTCCCCACTCCCAACCACATCCCCCCCAAACACCCCAGTCTTACCAGCCCTCCACTGAAAGTCCCATAGAGATGAACACAAGAGAATGGAGGTCGTTTGAAACTCACAAATGCTCTTGACTCAACAAAAGTGTGTACACATTTAAGCATCTGAATCATTCATTGATTGGAATAACAGAGATATTATTTATACATTGAGTTCCCCGGTAGTGCTGAGCCATGGCCCTTTTTAAAAACTAAATAAATTGCGACTCTTTTTTGTTCAATGGTCAATTTTTCCTCAGGGATAAAAAAGAGCTAAATAAGGTCTGTTTGTGTTTGCAGTTTCCTGGTTTCATCCTTCGGTTGGGCTATATGATTTATGTCCCCAGCAGGCATCCTTATTTAGTCTCAGTGTCCTCACAATAATGTTAGTGGAAGGTTTTGTCTGTGTTATAACATTGCCACTACTGTACATGGCAGCGACATTGCGAGAGCGTTTTGTGTTCGCTGACTCTGAGGTTCATGTGTTTGAGGGGGAGGGGTGGGGGGTCAGGGGGGGGCCGGTTTCTGCTACAGCCAGGATCGACGGTGAGGTGTGCCACTGCTGTTGTGCCCGTGAGCGAGGCGCTTAATCCCTGCAGCCTCAGTAAACACCCGGCCGTATAAATGGATAAAGAGCCGCGTCAGTCCCCCGGGAGAGGCATGTCCTCCGATGCAGAAGAACAGTCATTGGAGGGGCGGTGCGCTCCTGGACAACGCAGCCGCGCTTCTGCGCAGCTCTTGTGTTGACACTTGTGTTAAATTACAGACGGTGGATCTAACTCCGCGCAGCGTGCGCGCGTCAAGATCCGTGGGAGGAGAACGCAGACCGACATACATTTCCATAATTTTAAGGGGAAAAGGTTGAGTTTGCTGACAAATATTTCTGTTTCATGTAGCATTATAATTTTGAGTGTCTGTCGATATTGAACGTACTTGAAATTTGGTGGGGGTTTTTAAAAAAAAAAAATGTTTGTCAGTTAAAAACCTTCGTTTGTCAGAGTAATGCCGTGATACTCTTCACTCTGCCCCTCCAGTGCTGGCTGTCTGGAAACCCGCCTAACAGGCAGACGTTTGAGTGTGGGAACGTGGTGGTTTTAGAATCGTTACGCTTCCGTGGTTTGATGGGCCCTATTTTCTTTCTCACTGCTTGGTGTGATCCGTGATTCCCTGCGTGGTGGTTATTAACATGAAACAAGACAATTGAGAACAAAGGGAATTAAGATCTCACAAGGTTGATAAAGAGAACCTTGAACAAAGAGAGCTCTATCCTTCCAGATACACAATAAGGAAATATAATTAATGCAAATGTTCTAGATAATGGGGTTCTTTGTTGATTGCCTGGAAGTGTTTCAGCCTAATCTGGATCTAATTCATAAATGTGTCTCACACGGAAACATAAGTTATTTAATCACAAATGAATTTGACAACTATGAAAAGTGCTTTTACTGTATCAAATGGCAAATTATTATTAATTCAGTGCAGGTGATTGGCTCAGTAATTGCGGCAATCTTGCTCATGATGATAATCTTTCTTATCAGAGTTTTTGGGTTTAGTTATTGAACTATAGGAGTAATTTATCTATTTAAATATTTCTATGAGTGATTGAATCACACTATGCCTACCAATGCAGGGTACATTTCTATAGTACAGTATATTGTGTTGTAATTTGTCATTTCTGCTTGTTTGTCTAAACAAATACCAGGGGAAAAAACAGGGATTCCTGTGCTATGAATATGACCAGTAGTCGAGCATCATAAGACAATGCATCCACGAAGAACCTTTGAGTAAAACCTTTTATATTTATGTATTTGTTAATTCATACATTTAATTCATTTTATTTTATTTACTTTATTTCACTTACAGAAAATGCTTTGATTTTTTGGCAAGGTATCATACAAATAAAGTGTGATACGTATTCTGAAGCATGTAATATGGTCTGAGAGTTGGTTATGTAAAAGGCTGTAACCAAAATAAATGATAGATACTAATACATAAAGATAACACATGCATTATGAGGAATGGGGTTTTTATAAACATACCAATACTTTAAATAATTGTTTTATTTAACATGGAAGTGTTATTTATACAAGAACATTTTAGAGATGGCACTCTTGTACCAATATTCTCTTCAGTTTATGTTGTTTTATTTTTTCTACAAAAAAGGGGTTCTTGGAAAACTTCTGTGTCTGTGTATCTACAATGAGTTACAGTGTCAGTATTTTCAGACTGAAGGACTTCACATCCATAACACCCTTCTTTAAATCAATTTCTTTGTTATGTTATGTTATCTTTTTTAATTGCAAAAACATATCTGCATGTTGATTCATGTGGACATTAAGTTATTTCATAGATATATTTGAAAATTTTAAATCTTAGTTAAATAAATTTACCATGTAGTCTCCCATTTCCTAATAAACCTGCTTGGGTAGAGGCAGAGGCCCGTGGGGTGTTCCAGTCCAAGCTTCACGCAGTGCTGGGTACTCCAGCACTGTAGTCCCGGGCTGCCTGGCTCTGTTCCTGGACACCTACCCTCCTGTAGGCTTTCACTCCAACCCTAACAAAGCGCACCTCATTAAACAGCTAGAGCAGGGCTGCCCAAACCTGTTCCTGGAGATCTACAGTCCTGTTTTCACTCCAGCCCCAACAAAGCACACTGCATTCAACAGCTAGAGATCTCATTGAGCAGCTAATTAATAGAATTGGATGTGCCAAATTAGGGTTCAGATAACAACCTACAGGATGGTCGATCTCCTGGAAGAGGGTTGAGCAGCCCTGTTGTAGTCTTTGCACCAGTGATCCTCAAATCTGGCCCTCGAGGCCAGTAGTTTTCATTCTTCCCCTCTAATCATGACTGATTTAAACCTGGGGCACCAGTTGAGTTAAATCTCTGGCCAATCAGAGGCATTAATTGTGTAATTACAGAAAACCAGCAGCACTGCTGGCCTTGAGGACCAGACTCGAGTATCCCTGCTCTAGACTTCAGCCAAGTGTTGAGCATAGATGGTCTGAATGGCCTCCTTTTCTCATTATGGACTTCAATGCTTGTGTTGTTTGGTTTGTATGATTGGCAGGCTTGTTTAGGTCCTTGTTGCCCTTGTGCTAAAAGAGGATTTGTGTTTTCCACAGCTCCAGGGATCGTTGAGGAGGAAGATTGAGGGGCAACCGCAAGGATACACCCCCAAACAGAATGGCCTCTCCACCAGCCCCTTTGGCTCGGACTTCAAGCGACTGCGCATGGAGGGCGGCGTTTCGGGACATGGCGGCTGTGCGTTCAGTAACGGTCAACCCCACCAGGCCCTGCAGAGCGCCATGGCGACGGGCCACGCCCTGCAGGTGAAGGAGGGCAACCTGATGGCCCACTCGACGCAGGGCGACCGCTTCGCCCAGACACTGAGGGAGATGAAGAAGGAGCCGGGGGAAGTTCTGCACTCCTGCGGCCGCCTGTCGTCCACTGGAGCCGGAGCCTCGGTCTTCGACTTCAAAGACGAGGGTGGAGGCCAGCTCGACCCCGAGCTGCAGGACCTGTTCGACGAGCTCACCAAGTCGGTGCCCTCGCTGGACGACCTGGAGTTCGACAAGATCCTGAAGCAGGAAGACAACGATGCCTTCCACCTGGAGCTGGGACGTCCCGCCTCGGCCGGAGGGGGGAAACCGGGCTGCCCTCAGCTGCACAAAGTCGTGAAGTCCGAGTACTCCCCTCCAGGGTTCTGCCAAACCTCCGGGACTTTACAGCAGCTCCGGCCCGCATCCGCTGGCCCCGCCTTCTCATTGGCCAATGCGTCCCCCGTCAGCGGAGCTCCTAAAACCACCTCGGGAGGGGCCTCCAGATCCCTGGCCTCTTGGCAGGAGGTGTCCCACGCAGAGCAGCTGAAGCAAATGGCAGCCAATCAGCTGCCTGCAGCCCTAATGCACCACCCGCACCACCACCAGCAGAGCCAAGCCAGGACCGCGGCCAACTGGTCACCCGCCATGGCCGCCGCTCACCCCTCTCCCGGCTCTTTCGGCCAGGAGAAGGTCCCGAGCCCCGTCTCTATCCACCCCTCCCTAAACAGCCAGGCTAAAGGAATGAACCACTGCCTCTTTAAGCCCAACGGGCACGGGCCCGCCCGCGTGGACATGAGCGGCCTCAGCAAGCCCATGCTGCATTTCAGCCCCAAGGCCCATTCAGCCGGGGGCCCGCAGGTCGCCCGCGCAGCCGGGCCCCAGGGCAAGCAGCAGCCGCCACCGCCACCGCCATCGCAGCAGCAGCAGCCCGGCCAAGGCCAGAACCAGCATCGCACGTCCCCAAACTTCCCCAACCCCATGCTTCCGGTCCCCACGTCCCCATGCCTGCAGCCCAAGTCCCAGCCTCTGAAGATGCCGCCAAACTCACACGGACCAGGTCTCCATTTCACGCTGGCTCAGCAAAGACAGGTAATACGGCCTGGCCTGCGTGGCTCGAAGTGAGAACAGGGCTCAGTAATGGATAGAGAGTTGAGCTTATATATTATGGAATGAAGCATCGTGTGTTCATTTTACATACTTTCGGTAAGAACTAGCATTGATTCCTTCATCGTAGCGATTTTTGTTGATCTGCAAAGATGTGAAATGTAATCAGAGATTCAGAGGTACCACTGCGAAGCTCGGCATGGGGGTGTCAGATTGTGTGGGTAGCGTCTTTTTATAACCTGCAGGCGGACTGAGGGAGAGAAAAGCATTTGCATTATCAAAGTGCAAAAGCACAGCGTGTATTCTACAAGATAGGCACTTGCTGTTAAGGTTGCAGTTTGCTTGCTTGTGGAAGCGGAGTTTATTGGTTGAGCTGTGTGATTTTTCTTTTTTTTTCTTTTTATTGTTTTTTTTTATTTAAAAGAGCCTTCAAGGCATCCTGACAGTGTGAAATCGGTCTGAACAGAAGTGTCACAGTGCAAATCAGAGTATTTGTCTTCCGGCAGTCCTGGACGGTCTCGGAAGGTCCCCTGTGGTTCTGAAGTGTAGATTGTGAAGGGTATATGCGTTGGAGTCTCACAGCCCTGAGGCCCAATTAAACCAGCCTATAGCTGACTTTTAGGTTGCTTTGGCAATACTGCCGGCTACATGCTCTTTTTTTATTACATTTATTTTATTTTGTATTGTTTTTATCTCGTTAGAGACGGTAACCATGCCCCTGAACCGGATACCTTTGCACACTGCTCTCCATTCGCTGTTCTGGCCCCAGCCGGTCCTAATTAGTGCCCCTGAGCGCTGTGAGAGTAGACAGGCGCGTTGTCCTGGTGCCTGTGATCGGGGAGAGAAAGACTCGCTCTGCCGCGGAGCCTTCTCCCGGCGTTCCTCCCTGTCAGACTCCGCCCTCGGGCCAGGCCGCGGGCGGCGAGGCACCGGCGACTTCGACTCCGCCCCCGAACGCCAAGCGTCTGTCTCGCCAGCTCCTCTCGTCTCCGCCCACATTCCTTGTTGTTGTTCTGTCACCGTGTGACACGTGGGGGGGGGGGGGGTCCAGTGGAGGGGGCTCCTGAATATGCGTATCCCCCCGTAAAGCGGATCCGTTGTCGCCGTCGTCGGCGACGATGGCGACGATGGCGACGGCGAGGGAGCGAGGCCAATTAAAACGCGCCGTTTCTAATTTCTCGGGCTGTCACGGCGGCTTCCTGTCAGCGCTCGGATTTGCACAACAGGATTTGCTAATTGGAGGCTGCTCGCTACCAGCGACAAGTCGCGGAGAGTGACGATAATCCGCTTTAGCCTGCTGCAGGAGGCTGGAACGCCGATTTGCTATGATTGGAAAGATATAAAAATTGTCCTCGGTTAATTTCTTCATTGTGATCTTTCTTCTTTCTTTGCTGGAAGTGATGTCTGTCGTGTTCTCTGAACTAGGCTTTAACCGCAAGGAGTGCTCTTTGACCGCTGAGAGTGGAGAGCTCTTAAACATAGCGTTGTAGGTCTGAATCACTGGTGCCTCTATCCAGGCTTTTTAGCGAAGGTCTTTACCCAAAAGGAGTACTACTAATTGAATGGAAATGGGCATATTCCAAGCAAACGATACAGTTTTTTCTACAAAAGTAAGTGTTTGATATGTCATCAGGGTTATAGCAAACTCTTACAGGGCATTGCATGTAACAATTTGTAAGATGCTTTTGCTTTTAGATGTTTTTTTTCGATATCAGTCCAATATCGGTTATTGATTTTGCTCTCAGAATTTCCATCCCAGCATTACTTCTCTAAACCTCCTTCCTAGCCGCACACACAGATGCCACATTGTCCAGGAAATATGGCAGCAATCCTGATAAGCCGGTGATACATTTTTTTGGACAGTCTGCCCTCCTTTTGTAGTTCTTTTTTTTTTGCATTTTATCCAGACTGGGGTAAAGCAAAGAGGGTTAACAGACTGAGATGGGATCACAGTGGTCATGGCAGGGAATCAAACCCGCAACCGCAGAGGAGAAATTATTATATGGCATGACGGTCAGCCACCCGACAGACTGTGCCGCACACGTCGCCAGTGATGCATCTTTTTTTGTTTCAGTTAATCTTTGATTTTTGTGTAGTGCCCGATACAGGTTTTTGCTCATGAATTCATAATGCGTAATGCCCATTTTCCAGAGGGAGCTGCAAAAACAGGGGAAAAAAAACACAATTAAGTAAATAAAAATGGAAAATTATTCCCCAGCACCCATAAAAGGCAGTCAAGCTGAACTCTTGGAAAATAACAGGATGCAGCAGAGAATAGCTCAATAAACACAAACATATTGGGGAAAATAAGATGCCAGTTTTAAGGTTAACAGGGTGCCTAAGGCCCAGTGATGGACAGTTTTAATGTTGCACACATGCATTCACCCATAAAGACACCCTGAATTCACTTAGAAGACCAGCAGAGTCAGCACATTTAGACACTTATCTCAGAATCATCAAGATTTAAATAGCGCATTATAGTAATACAGTGTTAAAGCAGAAGCACGCGGTAATGATTGTTTTAGCGCACCCACAGTGCATAACACTGGTCCTTAAGATAAATATCTACTAATGATAAATGCCTTTTAATGTACACTGAGCCTAATAACAGTCTATGACAGCAGCAATACCTTATGAAAAGCGGACGTGTTAATAGCACAAACTGTGGAGCTCCACACTATACTGTTTTAATTAAATGGCATAAAACCTTTGGTATATTTGATAATAAAACCAGACGATAGTATCTTCATTAGAGGTGAGAGGAATGAAATTGTTTTATGGTCAGGTCCGCATTAAATATGCATTTTTATTACCGTAACTGTTTGAATGCTGGGAAATTTAGAAACCACAGAGGTAGCTGTGGAGTTTCCAACTAAGCATTGTTTCAAGCCAAAGCCTAAAGTCATGTTTAAGGGGACGTTTCCCCTCACTATAATAGTGGTGATAACTGTATTCTGTAGGAATTTCAGCAACGTCTAAAGGGCTGTAATATTTCAGGTGATAATTTGATCCGCCTCTGGTTGCAGGGGTTGAAGCGTTGGTTTTAAACTGGAGGAAGCGGACCTGCGGTGATAGAGCCCTCTTTCTCTCAGGGTGGTCAGTAGGGGGTTAAGTGCTGAGGCCAGGGTGGTATGGAAGGCAAATGGCTGCTCTGGAAGGGGGGGGGGCGGGGGGCGGATGGGTAAGCTTCTCCTTCCCACAGTGAGCTGAATTAGTAATGCTATGGAAAGAAAGGTCTCCAAACTATGCCACAGTCCCCCTCTGGAACTCCAGCCAGGAACCCGGTATGCCCTCCCACATGGAAAAGCTGGCTGCATGAAGTAAAAAATATATATATATACATATATATTTATATATCTTTTTTAAATATAAGAGAGTGCTTCCGTGGCACGTCGGCTTGGGTTTATCAGACTCAGAGGCAAACAAGGAAAGCACAGACGCGTGTCATAACCCTGTTCTGTTGTATTGTTCTGCAATTCAGTTTGATTTGATTGTTGCATTACATTACGGTTGGTGCTCCAGAGCAACTTACACAATGTTCTTATTTTTATATAGTGTCAGCTATTGCAGGATATATTAGTGAAACAATTCAGGTTGGGCACCTTGCTTAAGGGTTTAATGGCATTGTCCTACCTGGGAATCAGTCACACACACACACGCGCACACACATGCACACACAATCTGCAGAGAAGCGATGACATTCCTGAGCTCGCATCTCACTGTTGTGGAGTTGATCCTGATTGACAGCATTTCAGGGCTCTACAGAGGCCTTCTCTTTAACATGGTAATGGTTTCCTTCTTTCAGAGCAGTCTCTGTGCTTAAAGGACCCCTAAGTACTGTAACTTTATCCTTCAAAGAACGGAGTGTAGAAGTTTAATCATTGTTGTGAGCGCTAGTACTGAGGGAACTAGAGGAATGTTGCATGAGGTGAAGTCCTAGTGGCTTTTAGATCAAGTAGAAACTATTCAAACCCCCGTGCTGCGTATTCTTTCTAATAACCAGCAATGATCTAACCCAGTGGTAATTCAACAACTGTGCCTGATGAGATTAATGCTGTTGCACACGATTCCTCCTTGAAGATTCAGGCAATATAACAGGCAAGGGAAATAGGCCTGGATTAATTCTGTCTCAAAAAAAACACCCCAGTCTCCCTCTCTCCCTCACCCCCCCCTTCTCTCCCTTTTTTCTTCCCTTTTCTCCCTCCCTGTTTCTCTGTCTTTGTCTCTTTCTTTCTATCTCTATGTAGCTCTTTCTCTCTCTCGTCTCTCGTTTCTCAGACAGGTCTGTGTTGCATATCGCTGCTGCTAAATGCAGCTGTGAAATCATTCCTCAGTATGTCTGGAGAGTAGGAGCTGAATTGAATCGGACAAGTAGTGTGTTTAATCCTGGGAGGGTTTTTTTTTTTTCTGAAGCCTGTCGAATATTGCTTGGTTTGACATGCCCAGCATTTCCCATTCCCTCTCTACCCAAATAAAGTTGGCGCATTCTTTCATCTTTCAAGAAACATAATCCAAAAAATTAAACACAAAGTATGAAAATAAAGCATCATAAAAATAATTGCTATAATAACATTCACGCACCGGCTGCACCTGTTTACGCATTGTGGTAAAGCCTTCACAGGCGGTCCAGCACAGCCTTCGGTGCTCTGTGGGTTAACATGGAGGAGTCGCTTTAATGGTGTACACTATGGCTTGATGTGTTGATAAAGTGGATGATAACTGGGTTGACAGAGAACAGAACAATGCAATGTCCCACCTTTTTCTGCATGGGCAATCCGAGGCACGTACAGTTTTAGTGCTGATCATCCGTAGCCCCCCTCCCCCTCCCCAGTCTTTGTTGGAGTGTTGCTGACGTGTGTGGGAAATGAGTGGGGGGGGGGGAGAAGGGGGTGCCATGTTCTTTAATAGCGCTGTGTGCAGAGGACCCGTTTCCTGGGAAAGGGCTCGTCTGCCAAGTTCGAGATGCCGAGGACCGTCCCTGGGGACGGCGTCCGGGCTGCAGTCTGGGAGGAAGTTTAGCGTGAGAGTAAGGCTAGGCATGGATCACGGTCAGCCCCCGCTGCTGTCCAACAGCACCCTGGGAAGGAGGCTAAATCACAGCAGCACATGTGGCCTTAATTTAAAGCACCCCCCCCCCCAAAACATGCACACACGCACTCACACGCACGCACACACACACTCACTCACACACAAGCACACTCACACGCACGCACGCACACACACACACACAGACGGTGGTAGTACGTGCAGAAAAGGTACTTTGTGTCCAGCCACGATGACAAAGAGGAGGGTGCAGATGTCATCTTTACAAGGCTTCCCCCCCTTAATTGAGCTTTTTATACAGCAGAGAGGCGGCATTAGCCAGCTGATGTCACAGCTGATGTCACACACAGTCTGGCTGCGAACCGAATGTGTTAAAGAAGCAGTTATGCTTTCAGTTCAGGGTGTCACAGCACTGCAGCCTTCTGACATCTGAGCCATTCACATACTTTTCTGAATATAAATGTGTTTTTCTTATTTATATAAAATCATGCTTACAACTACATGTGTAATACAGTTTAATAGCTGGTCACTACAGAGAGATGTACCTTGGCAACACACCCCTCCTCATGATCCTCCTTCCCTACCCCTAACCCCCCACCCTACACACACACACACACACACGCATGGAGGTGAGAGAAATGAACTGGTGGCAGTCCAACTATCTGGGGCACATTTCTTTTAGAGTGAGGTAAAGATTTCTCACAGTGCTTCTGTATATCAGTGTCAGGGAGGTTGATGTAGCAGGTTAAGAGTCTGCTCACAGATGACGTTTCTCCTGTTTCTCTTGACTGAGAGCGCAGAACTAACGCACCCATCCACACATCTGCTTTTTCTGTTGTGTCTTCGGGTTGGACGGCTGCTAAAGTATCAGAATCGCAGGATCTCCCTAGCGCCTCCTGGGAGCCGTTTTATGTGATGTCTAGGGTCACGCGTGATCTCTTCATCTCCATCCCATGTAATGAAGGCATCAAAAACACTGTCAGCATGATCATGTTTTAATCAACTGAATGCAGTGATTCAGAGGGCCTGCTTGCTTCTTGGGTGAATGTTCTGTCTGGTCAAATTGCTTCTTCTGAGGATCGCATTTTGTCGGGGCTCCATTTGGAGGTAGCAGCTCACGCCAACTGACCTATTGTATAAGGCTGGCTGAATCTTGATAGAACCAATCAGATTGCATGAATTCAACCTCACTAGCTGTTTACATTCCAGATGGCTTGAAGATCAAGAGTTCTCAGACTAGTGATTAGGTGACTTTGTTATTGGGACCTTGTGGATTTGAACATTGTGTGTGGCACCTCTATCGTTTTTCTTGTGCGCAGGCCTTTAACATGAATTGTGTGTGTACATATCCAGCTGTAAACATGGACAGTGTGTAAAATGTAAGCTGCATAGGGCAGCCAGAACAAAGGCTTCGGCTAAATAAATAAAGCGACGAAAGACGTCCCCCGTATGGGCCTGAACTCGGATGCACTCGCTGTGGTTTCGTTTGACTTCTCTCAGGCTAGCTGGCGCGACCCGCGCTGCTACCTTAATTCCTAGAAATGTCTGCCCCTGTTTGCACCTCCTGCGCCTCCGTACTGCGCGGCCATTAGATGCGGCTCGCGATAGTGCTTCTTTCCTCCTCTTTCATCATGCTGTCAAAGCACAGAATTCCTCCCATAACGGAACTACGTTTTCTTTTTATGTGTTCCCTTTTGGGACGTCTGGAGTTTAGCGGTCGTTTGTGCAGTCCTCCGCGAAAGACATCTCTCTCTCTCTATCCCTCCCCAAAGCAATAGCTCTTAATAATTGCGTTTCGCAACAGTCTGATCCGTTTCTCTCTGGGAAATGTTTTGTGTCAACACGGTGATTGACATTGTTTACACAGCGCGTGTTTGCTTGGATGTGCCCGCGCCAGCTCGCTCCGCAGTAACAGGCGCTCCGGGGAGATTTCTCGTGAGAGGCCCACAGCTCGAGTCCCTCTTTGCCCAACGAGAGGGATTCATTTCGCGTGTCTTTTATTTTTACTCGTCTTTTATTTCACCCCTTCTCATCCCCGAGTCTGCCCGGCGTCAGGAATTTGCTGCAAATGCTTTGGATAGGCAACCATCTTTAATTTTCTGAAACCCATTTCATGACTCTGTTCGGGACGCAATATAAGAATTTGTCTATAGATTTGTGTATGTATTTGTATTTCAAGTAATTAAAGAAAAATCACGCACTATATCATATAACATGCGTTTTTTTTTTCTTGAATTACTTTAACAGATGTTTCATGGCTGCATCATTTGCACTTATTTATGAAGGCACGTTTATGGCTTTGAAGAGCCCCAGGAAATAGTTGATTAATGAAGGAAGCTTCTCTGACGCTTTTATTGTCATTGTTTTACGGGGGCAATTTACGCAATTTGTGTCTTTCCTTATGTGTGTTAATAGTTATGCATTAGCGGAGCTTGTGCCAAGTGTTTCAGCATTTGACCCTGACTAATGGACAGAGGTCTTAAAACGGGAAGTGGCCGGTAACTACCAGGCTAAATGGTGAGAATGTTGTATTTGTACTCCTTTTTTTGGAAAGTGCCTGCGGGCTTTGGTGTGTTCATGTTAATCTCCAAGCCTTTCCTCGCGTCCCTGATGTAGCCCGTGTGTTCGTTTCTTTCAAACCCGAAGAGAGTGTAGAGCGGGTTCTCTAGAAATTAATTCCTGACCAGTTATCAAGCTATTTTTTTCCAGATCAGACCTATTATGTTATTCTGGGGGAGAAGTGCTGACAAAGTAGTTTGAATGTGACAGCAGTTGACAGGGACACAGCTGGGGGGCACAGCCTTGGGGAGGGGTAGCAATCCACGAAGTCCATTGTTGGTTATTAGGAGACATGTTTGCCATTATCACAGGTGATATGCTTCGAAAATGTAAGAGTGGATAACAGTAGAGATATCTGCCTCCCAATTTCATACCAAAAAGAACCATTCAGCCCATCTGAAGCACAGGTTTAAGGTGCAAGTGATATCCCTGTAACAGTTAATTGAATTTGTTTTATTTAATAGATTTTTTTCCAATGTTGGAAAAATAAAATTATCTGTGGGAGGGATCTCAGATTAAGAGTTTATTCTAGAATCAGGCAGAAATAGTAGGGGAAAGGGGTTAAAAAGTGTCTGAGCAGGAGGCTCAGACTCTAAGAGGACCTTATCAATAAATAATTGAACCCTTTTATCATTAATTCAGATGCAGAACTTTAAAGTGATGTGGTTTCAATAGAAGAAGCTATACTGAATGCAGCTTGATATTCGAAAGCAATTATTCCAATTATGGTTGAATATGGTAAGGATAAGCAATTATTCTTATTGTTGAATTTAGCGTCTTGAAAAGAACAGAAAGAATAATGCAATCGTTGTTCATCCTGCCATCTGATTGGTGCCTCTTTATCCAGACACTTGTTTATTGAAATGCCATTCTGCACTGATTTACCGTATGAATTATGTTTTCCTTCTTGTTTAAGAGGTTTATTTTGGGCTCAAATTAAATTCAAACGCCAGTGTGTGCATTGATAGCAAACTGCAAATATGTTTGCAGCTGATTTCACTCTCATATGTTGAAGCAAAGTCCATCTGACATGTTGAAGAGCAGCATCATCTGCTCTTTTTGATTGGCAGGCCAGAAGTTCATGTTTTTGCATTGGACAGAAGTTTATTTATTTTATTTTTTTTGTTTCATGATTTTTGTGTTGGAGACTGAACGAATGTCTACTTCAAAAACAAGTTATTTAGACTGCATACGAATGCACTATATTGATTTTAATGGTTAGTGTAGTGTAATGGCTATGGAGCTGGTCTTGTTACCTGAAGGTCACATGTTCGATTCCTGGGTAGGTCACTGCTGTTGTATCCTTGAGCAAGGTACTTAACCTGCATTGCTTCAGTGTATATCCAGCTGTATAAATGGATGCAATGTAAATGCTATGTAAAAGTTGTTTAAGTCGCTCTGTATAAGAGCATCTGCTAAATGCCTGTAATGTAATGGGTAGTTTTAAGTACCATAGTTTATTGAAAGGCTGATTGTCATTTAGAATGTATTGTTAAGTATGTGTATAGCAGATTCTAGTTTATTATTCTTCTGGGATGCATATTAGAGCTGTACCCAGAAATGCATTTTGAATATTTTCCTTAAAACAGTAACCATTCAAATATGTTATTGGCGTTTGTCAACATGAGGACCAGAGTTGTAACAATGAAAGTCAAGGAAGCCATTATGAGGCTTTGAAATAAGAAAGAGAGAAGAAAAAACAGTCAGAGACAAAGGCCAAAACTTAGGCTTACCAAAATCAAGCATTTGGAACATTAAGAAGAAAGAGAGCACTGGTGAGTTCAGTCATCGCAATGGGCCAGGTAGGCCAAGGAAGAACTCTTCAGATTATGACTCACAACCTCACTTTCAACTTTCAGCTTGCACCAGCACAGCATCACATTCCCATTTCTTCTTCTGCGGGCGTACAGCAGACAACTGTCCAGTGAACTAGAAAAAGTAAAATTTGATGTTCACTAGTCTGTTCATTAACAATTCAGTCAATGCTAATGAACTGCTCTCAGTTTGGGGGAAAAAAACAGCATAGGTCTACAGGGCCCCAGAGCTGGTAAAGGCTTATCTAAACCAGGAGCTTATTATCTACACATTCAACATGCTGTACAGAAGTTTTTTTCTGTTTTGTTTGTTTTTTTGTTTATTTTTTGAGCAATGCCAAAATGAAAGGAGGGGTGAGAGAGATGAAGTGAACGAGTGATGAGCGAGACGAAGTAAACGAGTGCAGGATTTACGGTGATCTGGCCGCGTCTGAACACTGTGCCACCGTGCAGCGTTCCATCTTATCGTTTACTTATCTGGGCGTCGGTTCAAAATGGATGTGTTCAATCTGGTCTCTGAGCTTTCTCCATACTGCCACGATGAATCCACTTTCTCGGGTTAGGCGGTAGAGTTTATCTCTGAGCTGACAGGCAGCGATATCCCACTACTTCCCTCCGGCTATATTTTTTCAGTATATTTTTTTCGTAATGGTACTGTTTCATGTCGAGCTTATGTTTAAACACACATCTTGGCGAACTCAGCCAAAGACGAACCCAGACAGTGCGGTGACAGCTTCCGCCTCATCAAGCTACCTTGAGGGAAGTACTTACTGGGTTTTTAAGTATCCTGACCTTCTGGACAGCAGCACAGAATTGTATGTTGGAAGTGGGCTTGATAATTAAAAGACTGTGGATTCAGTTTCCCGTTTCAGCTTCAGACAGAGCTGTTGAAGAGACTGCAAAAGGATTTAAGAGACTGTAACACAGCTAGTTAAATTTATTTTATTTTTTTGTGGGGGTGTGGGTGGGGGGAGAGGGTCGACTGTAAAAATAAATAAATAAATAAATGAATGAAAAGAAGCGCCACAGTGGCGGGACTGGGAGCTTAATGATTCATCACAGTAACCTCTGTTCCCGGTGAAGTCGGTGAATCACAGAGGAGAAGTGTGGATTGCTATGAGATGACCCCCCCCCCCCCTCACCCCCCACTTTGGGGGCCTAGTTCGGCCGGCCCACACACTGCCTTATGGGGGACCGAATAAAGGACTTCGTTCTGGACTAGCTGAGCACCATCGCAGCCATGTTGAAAGTGGCTGCAGTTTAGAGGGGCTTTGAAATGCCTCTTGATGTGAAAAGCAGTCACAAAAACACAGCCTCTAAACTGCATTTGATTGTTGGAAATGGGGTTTTGTCATAAGGGTATATTCATCAATCGCCTTAAGCTCTGTGGTGGAATGCATTCTGTGAGGAGGAGGAGAGGAGTCTGGTATATTCTCAGGCAATAAACATGATAAATATTTTTTCATGAACCTGCTGTTATGAATATGCATACTATTCATGAATATGCATGCTTATAAATTATGAAGACGTACGTTACTTAACCTGCTTACCAGCAGATGATGTCACCCAGGCTGATACAGAGGGGCACAGAGAGGGAAGGCCGTTCATTTGGGTGAAATAAATGGAATCCAACGGAATTTCAGCTACAAGTTTGTGTAGTCAGAACCTTCAAGAAAGGTCCTCAATTGGGTGCTTTTAAATTAACTCTTGGTATTAGTTTGTATTTAAATAACCACTCCTTGTTTTATTACATTGTGCATAAACAGCCTATTGTCATGCATGGCCAGTAACATTGTTCTGTACATTGACTCCTATACCTATATCAAAATAACATACATGTGAAGAAACAGGACAAGCTTTAGCAGTTTGGGTGTTAATTATTGCATTTAAAAGAATACAGATGGATACTGTTGAAGTAGTATAGAATTTGTTTTACATTATGCAGGATCACAGTGTACATAGGTCACACACCTATCCACTTCTTATATATTTTTTAATTTAAAAAAAAAAAAGAACCTTGGTAATATAGACTTTCTTTAATGTGAAGCATAAGCGAAGTCACGCACGAGTTTGGTTGGGAGGAGGAACAGGCTTGTAATCGTGTGCACGTTCAGACACAGGCGCAGACAAGCCAGCGTTCCTCGCAAAATAGGGCTGCTGCCTGATCCGACGGTGAACTGTGATTGGCTGCCTGTTATAGCAAGGTACTCAGGACGCTATATACAAACTCTGTGTGGAGAAACTACCCTGCTTTCTTTGGGATTCTTTCCACCATTGTCATAAACATTTAAGTAGGGAAAAGCTTGCCTGTAGGAGAAACGTGGACGTGACACACACATGCACACACACACACACACTCACACACTCACACTCAGCCACAGTATTATTTGTTTCAGCTTCTCCCCTAAATACCTTTGTGGGAAAGACATCGCTGAACCACATTCTGTTGGGACAATGTAATCTTTCTGACCCAAGGCCTTATTTGAAGCCATGTTTGAGCAAGGGAGGACTGCCCTCTGGTGGATAACTCTGAGAACTGCACTGTTCTATTTTTCTATAGCATACACTGTTTCTCCCATTTTCTGCACTCAGATATTTCATTATTTGAACTGATTGGAATAATTTGTTTTCATTTGGCCTTTTACCACAAGCAAACGTGTCGTGCACATTAGCAGTCTGAAAGCCCCTAATTAATATTTGTGTTTTGTTTTTGGTTTTTTTGTTTGTTTGTTCCTTTCTCTCTCAGAACCCTCCTGGGCCTCACCTTTCCACAGTCAGCACGTTCCTGAACATCCCAACACTGGGCCAACCGCAGCAACAGCCCCCACCTCCGAACGGCCAGCAAAAAGCCGGACCGAGCGCCCAGCCCGTTCACAGGCCGATGACCCAGCCGCAGAAAATCATCAATGACGCGGTTAGAATTCGGAACGCGGAGTGCAGCGGCCAGCCGCAGGCCGCCGGTGACACCGTGTGTTATTTAACCAGCGTAACGGCCATTATCCGCGTTATTAGAGCACTTACTTTGTATCTCCAAGCTAAAGCTGGGGTTAAAGCTCCTGATATGCTCTGAAATCACTGTACTGTTACTGCCTGTGGGCAGCCAGCTTGAATATCATTATGATTTTTGTAACTGTTTGTGGCAGTATTCAAATCAAATCAGTTTTTACTTGTATTACAGGTTAGGGTTTTTTTTTTTTTACAGAGAACTGCCACAAAGATGCTTTACAGAGTAACAGAAGGGAAATTGGGCAAAAACCAGGCCAGGGGGCATTATTACGCATTAAAAACAGTGTTATGAGTGCCTTTAGCGGGGAGCAAAGGGTATCGAGGCACCACGTCTCAGACATTTCCTTTTGCGTCTCAGGTTTCACTGGGAGAGCGTCTGTCTAATGACATTCCTAACCTTGTGCGTTTGTTTTGCATTTCAGGATAAAATTAGTACGCAGGATCAGCTGAGCCGTCACTTAACAAGGCCACCTCCTGACTACAAGCAGCCGAGGAGAAATGTGGCTACTGCACCACAGACCAATCTGTACACAGGTATTAACTTTCGTGTGTGTGTGTGTTTGTGTGTGTGAGAGAGAGATAGAGACATTGGTAAAATATTTTATTTGAAATACTTTAACACTTAAGACACCGTGAAATTCCTTGAGATTGCTGACAGTATTAAGAGACATCTTTTCACCAGTATTCAGAAAAAAGCAGCATGTAAATTTAAAAGTATGAAAATGTTTTTCAACTACACAACCCAGATTTATTGATTTCATCCATTCACAGGAAATGTTGAGTCAGTTCAGATTTTTATGTGGCTCCCACCCTACACAGCAAAATGTTCAGTGTAAATTAAACCCTGATATAGTGCTTTTAACTCTTAATAGTGTACATGCTGTCCCTTTTTGATTAGTATAAACACTGTTAGTTTATTTAACCCTGTTGTAAAGCAAGGAATGTTGCTATCTATCTATCTTTCTGCCTGCATTGGTCTGTCTGTCTGTGTATACATAAATGAAATTTGAAAACATTTCTTCCAATAGGAGGTCTTCCACTGTGCATTAGCTCCTCCCAGTCATTGACAAGCACCCTGACCAATCAGAACGCCCTTCTGACCAGCTCCTGCCAGCTTGCCACTGGTCAGCCTCCTAAAATGGCGCCGCCTCCAAGTGACAGGAGATTTGTGACTGGCCCAGACCCCCAAAATGGAGGCTACGGCCAAACGGCTGTGAACCAACTGCAGCCGCGCTGCCCCCAAAACCAGATCGGACTCAACCCAAACAAACCAAGGTTTTCAGGGCCCGGCAACCCGGGAAACGCCTTTGGAGCTGGTGCCATGGTGACCGCCCAGCACATCAGGCCGGCGGCGCCACAGGAGGTTTCTAGATTCCCAGGGCCGAGATTGGGCAGCGTTATGACCGGTTCTACGATGGGGGGCCCCACGAGCTGGGCGCCAGGGCCGAAGGACAGTCTCGCCCTGGACGTCAGGAGGTACCCCGGCGCCCTGCCTCCTCATCCCGGAGGGAAAGCCGACATGGCCGCCCACAAATTTAGCCAAAGGCCTCCTTTGGCCGTACCCAACCAGGTGGCCCCAGACATCGGCCTGCTCCCTCCCGGCCAGACCCTGAACGGGCAAGCCTCGGGGGCCGGCCGGGACCCTGCGTCCAGACTTGGCCAGCCCAGAATTCCCCCTCTGCCCGCGGTGCCCACCCTGAATCCAGGCCCGCCGCTGCAGCAGACGCCTTCCGGAAACTTCTCATCGCCCCCCGCCGGCCACAATGCCCGCCCCTACCAAAGTGGCAACACAGGGACCCTGACCTTTGACTTCCTCCAAGAAGGAGACAACACAGTCCCCGGAATCAACACTGATTCTGACTTCATAGACTCCCTGCTCAAGTCTGGGCCCAGTAATGATGACTGGATGAAAGACATTAACCTGGATGAGATTCTGGGCAGTCAGTCCTGAGTGACAGGTGGAAACAACCGTTGACGTCTATGGTGATACACCATGCGCATTTGTCACGGAACAAAGATAATTAACATGAACGATGATGCATTTTCTGTCTTTAAGTGTATGTAGGGAAAAGTTTGGAATTACTAAAGGGACCCAGTGGTTTTAAGAGCTTTTTTAGTTGTTGTTGTCATTGCTGTTGTCATTGTAAACCAAATGTTTTAGTCATGGATATATTGCCTAAATAATAAGGTATTAAATTATATTTGACTTCTCTGTTCCTGTGGAAGTTACACATTTCATTTTAATATTTTAAAACGTGCATATCTGCGTCGTAAGTTGTGACTGAAAGCAGTCTTTAGGTGATGGAAGAGATGGTTCATTACACTGTCTTGTTACAGCCTTTTTCAATGTATACTATTGGTGCTTCCTTATCTCTTTGGCCTAGTTGCAGCCCAAACCTTATCATGAAAGCTGAGGTGTCCAAACTGTGGTGTTTTGAGACGTATTTGGTTATTGTTCTAAGCACTTCTGATTGTTTAACCTCTTTGCGATCTTGATGTCAACTCTGTATCAGCTGATCGATTCTCCTTCATTCAGTCTTCATTAGTGACGATGGTACTTACCCTGTCTCTGTTTCTAGCACTTTTAATGTAAATTAGCAGAGAATCAATTTATAAAATACTTTTTCTTTCATTTATCCATAATTATGTGTGTGTGCGCATGCACATGCACATGTGCATGTGTATGTATGTCTGTGTGTGTGTGTGTATGTGTGTGTGTGTGTATTTGTGTGCGTGTGTGTCAGCCGCCATTTCTTGTCACGCTGCAGTTCACAAGTTGGGCTCAAAATACGGGAGTCAGAGGGAGACACTTCATGTGCAGCTGAAAAGGCAGACTTTTAGGTGCCTGATTGACCAGTAGAGGTCACTATTGTGCAAGGAAACCCTCTCTTCCTTGGGCGATGCTACAGCCAACTGTGCATCCAACACACAATCAATTTTGAACGTATGTGTTTTGTTCTTAATTATCCATGGAGAGAAGAATCACCTTGGAAACCATGTAATTTTTCTAAAAGTTACTCAGTGTCAAAGAAAGCTCTTGCATGTCCTGACATAGCCACAGACTTTGAATGTCACCTATAGCACTGGAATGAGGGAAATGTGAATAACACAAAAACGTTCTCACAGTGTTTCTGCAATATAGTGGCAGCTTTTATAACACTGACATAACATTCCCCTGACATTGTGAGAACATTTTGTGTTAGCTGGGAGGGTACTAACCAGTATCTTTTTAAAAGAGGCACCATGCTAATTACATGATGAGAAATGAGAAGGGTAATGCTCGGTATCTGTGATAATTTTGATTAGGGATATAAATATCAAATGGCAATTGACATTTGCAAGGGTGACACCAGTGCCATAGTGAATTTGTTCCTAATATATTCCATCTCTCATATCATCTATTCATATCTCTCTTTGTAACACAACACGTGCAAGAACACATGACACGTCACATCATATTGCAACAGTACTGGACAGAATTCAGAGAAATTTGGGTAAATTCTACAGTAGTTTTCTATTAAGGCTCTCATCGCTAACAATAAAAATTAATGGGTTTACTGCACGACTACCTGCATAGCATTACTATTACTATTAACTTATCCGTTTGAAATGTCCAAGAAGATGTATGACATTTCTTCAACTTAAATATCGGTTTCAGTTTTGTTTCTTTTGGCCTCATTTTGTTATTGTGTGGATTTTCCTGTAAGGAGTTTCTGTTTGTATAGCTGTTTTGGGGAAGAGACAGACCAAGGGGGGCCCCCTACAGATGCAAGTTTTGGTTTCACTGTATTTTATATATTCCTGAATGTACAGCTTATACTGTGCTATGTACAAAAAAATGTAAGATATGTTTTGATAAATCATATCATTCAGAAGATTATATTTATACTTCTGTGAAAAAATATGTAGTTAATATTTTATTTTGTACTGAACACTTGTTACAAAAAAATAATTAGCCCTCGGTGTTTAATGTGATGTATAACTTACTTGTGCAGATCATTTTTGGCTTTGAGTATTCATAATAAAGATGTAATTATAACACTCTTCATTGAAATTCTGTTCTGCAGGACACCGCATCCTCTAGGAAAAACTGGATTTTGACAGTTGAACAGGAAAAGTGGCTACTCACCACTCAATATGGCCCCAGTGAGGCTTCATGAAACAAAACATAACCGAACAGTAATCCATACGCAACAACCCTCTTATATTACAAAGTGTCTGTTTTTACACTTTGTAATATGTACATTTCAGAAGTCCACATTAAGCAAAATCATCAGTCGTATTACAGTTAGATAATGTCACGTTAGGCATTAAATAATATTTATAACAAATTTGTATAAATTCTAATGGGTTGCAGTCAGTTACTTTTTCCTTCACACTATCAGTACAGAGCTTTTTTTTAAACCTACCAAATACTTAAAATACAAGCTTGTTTTCAAGCAAGTTAGAGAATCTAATATATATCCCTTTATATCTATCTGCCATTGATGAGTCTATGTGGTGCTACATTGGCTAAAAAAGCAAATTATAACTAGAAGACATATCTTACACAAGACATTTTTCATCATAAATGTCTTCAAACACATTTCTCTTCATTTCTTTAGTTGTTACTTAAACATGATTCCAATCCTCCTGAATTTAAAAAAATGCCTTTTAAAATATATATATATTTAAAATTTTTTCAGTTCTTGGACATATGACTAGAATGATCTATTGTATGTTTATATTATGTTTTTCATCATAAATCCCTGATAACACATTTCTATTCATTTATTTCACTGTAGTTGTTAAATTAAAAATCAATTCCAATCAAAAAAGCCATTTCTCTAATTTTTTTTCACTTTTCATGTTGGAATATAGTTTGATGTCGTTCATGTCTTTCCACCAAACATGTTCAACGTTCATTTATAAAACAATACATGTTTTTTCTTCTTTTATGTTGCCCTGGTTTTTAGCTAGACAAAATTTCCTATTCATATAAATAAAAAATTACATTTAAAAAAGACAGGTCATATAATTTATAAAATATATATTTTCATCATAAATTCTGTTCACTTACGTCTCGTTATATGATTTATATTATTTCCAATTTTTTCCTTTTTTGCAGTATATCCAATTTAAAAGATAAGACTATTGTCTTATGTAGTTTACTGATTTTTCCACATTAATATGTTTTTCATTAAAAGAATCATCAAGAACCTTTCTGCTCAGTTAGTTCAGTGTCATTCTTCAACATGTATGATTTTTGGACCATCTAAATAATAAAATAAAAAAACATTTTAAAATGTATTTAAAATCATAACATTTACAGCATTTCAAATTTAAGAGATCAAACTATCATCTAATGAATTTTACTGATTCTGGAATTAACTGCAATTTCATCATGAATGTCTTAAAAAATCATTTCTGCACAGTACTTGCAATGTGTTTTGTAAATAAGACAATATGTATGACTATAAGTCTCATGTATTTTACTGAATTTCCAAAGAAATACATTTTCAACATAAAAATCTGCAAACACATTTCTGTTTGTTTATGTCATTGTGGTTCTTAAATAAATATGACATCTAATGCATGGAGATGAAAAAAATCACATATTTATATTTTTGTACATTTCTTTCTATTTTGAACGAAACACATGATTTTTAATGCAAGGGGATTTTAAAAAATCATATATTTATATTTCGTGCATTTTTCAAATTTTTGACATAAGACTATAGTCTTATGTATTTTATTGAGCTTTGAACATTACATTTTTCATCATTACATTGTTCAAACATGTATTTTTAAATTTTGTGCATTTTTCATATTTTAGACATAAGACTATATAGTCTTATGTATTTTATTGATTTTTCAAAAATACATTTTTCATCTTAAAATTCTTCAAACACTTTATTATTAACGTATTGCATTAAGATTCTTACATAAACATGATTTCTAATGCATGGGGATTTTAAAAAAATACATATTTACATTTTTGTGCACTTTTTCATATTTTTGACATAAGACTATAGTCTTATGTATTTTATTGATTTTTCAAAAATACATTTTTCATCATAAAATTCTTCAAACACTTTATTATTAACGTATTGCATTAAGATTCTTAAATAAACATGATTTCTAATGCAGGGGGACTTAAAAAAATCATATATTTATATTTTGTGCTTTTTTCATATTTTTGACATAAGACTATAGTCTTATGTATTTTATTGATTTTTCAAAAATTCATTTTTCATCATGACATTCTTCAAACACTTTATTATTAACGTATTGCATTAAGATTCTTAAATAAACATGATTTCTAATGCAGGGGGACTTTAAAAAATCATATATTTATATTTTGTGCTTTTTTCATATTTTTGACATAAGACTATAGTCTTATGTATTTTATTGATTTTTCAAAAATACATTTTTCATCATAAAATTCTTCAAACACTTTATTATTAATCTATTGCATTAAGATTCTTAAATAAACATGATTTCTAATGCAGGGGGACATTAAAAAATCATATATTTATATTTTGTGCTTTTTTCATATTTTTGACATAAGACTATAGTCTTATGTATTTTATTGATTTTTCAAAATTCATTTTTCATCATGACATTCTTCAAACACTTTATTATTAACGTATTGCATTAAGATTCTTAAATAAACATGATTTCTACTGCATGGGGATTTAAAAAAAATACATATTTACATTTTTGTGCACTTTTTCATATTTTTGACATAAGACTATAGTCTTATGTATTTTATTGATTTTTCAAAAATACATTTTTCATCATAAAATTCTTCAAACACTTTATTATTAACGTATTGCATTAAGATTCTTAAATAAACATGATTTCTAATGCATGGGGATTTAAAAAAAAACATATTTACATTTTTGTGCACTTTTTCATATTTTTGACATAAGACTATAGTTTTATGTATTTTATTGATTTTTCAAAAATTCATTTTTCATCATTACATTCTTCAAATACTTTATTATTAACGTATTGCATTAAGATTCTTAAATAAACATGATTTCTTCTGCATGGGGATTTAAAAAAAATACATATTTACATTTTTGTGCACTTTTTCATATTTTTGACATAAGACTATAGTCTTATGTATTTTATTGATTTTTTCAAAAATTCATTTTTCATCATGACATTCTTCAAACACTTTATTATTAACGTATTGCATTAAGATTCTTAAATAAACATGATTTCTACTGCATGGGGATTTTAAAAAAATACATATTTACATTTTTGGGCAGTTTTTCATATTTTTGACATAAGACTATAGTCTTATGTATTTTATTGATTTTTCAAAAATACATTTTTCATCATAAAATTCTTCAAACACTTTATTATTAACGTATTGCATTAAGATTCTTAAATAAACATGATTTCTACTGCATGGGGATTTTAAAAAAATACATATTTACATTTTTGTGCACTTTTTCATATTTTTGACATAAGACTATTTTTGGGCAGTTTTTCATATTTTTGACATGAGACTATAGTCTTATGTATTTTATTGATTTTTCAAAAATACATTTTTCATCATAAAATTCTTCAAACACTATTATTAACGTATTGCATTAAGATTCTTAAATAAACATGATTTCTAATGCAGGGAGACTTTAAAAAATCATATATTTAAATTTTGTGCTTTTTTCATATTTTTGACATAAGACTATAGTCTTATGTATTTTATTGATTTTTCAAAAATTCATTTTTCAACATGACATTCTTCAAAGACTTTATTATTAACGTATTGCATTAAGATTCTTAAATAAACATGATTTCTACTGCATGTGGATTTTAAATAAATACATATTTACATTTTTGGGCAGTTTTTCATATTTTTGACATAAGACTATAGTCTTATGTATTTTATTGATTTTTCAAAAATACATTTTTCATCATAAAATTCTTCAATCACTTTATTATCAACGTATTGCATTAAGATTCTTAATACGTCTAAGATTCTAACCATTTTTTTAAATTTTTGAGACTTTAATCTTGCTGTTCGATCACTGCAATCCACACGCTAATAGCTACCAATCCACATGCAAATTGCTGGCTGGCCTCCTTCTTCTTCTTCTTCTTCTTCTTCTTCTTATTTCTCTTCTTCTTCTTTTTCTTCTTCTTCTTCTATTTAAATGTGTAATTTTTTAATTTGCATAGATAGGAAAATATTTATTAAAGAACCACAGTAAAATGGATGAACATAAATGTTTTTTATACAGGAATGGAAAAGTAGATGTCAAAATGAAGGGAAGTATAGTGTGCAGTTCAGTGGGGCATCTGGACCTCAGGCAGCATCACGGTGTGGGCTGCAGTCCGTGACCACAGAGCTGGAGTAATCCCCTGAACTGAGGGCGAGGAACAGGGCTGGAGCGGTCTGTGAACTCAGGGTGAAGCAGGAACAGGAGCCCCGGGGACAAAGGAACAGAAAAGAAATGGTTAGGCACTGCAGACATTATCAATACACAGAGAAAGTGTAGTCTCTGAGCCAATAAAACTAGAAATAAACACTCATATAGAAGCTCCATCCAGCTACTATACAACCCTCAACCGCCAGTGTATAATCTATGATGACTAAGGCAGCCACTACTGAGATCCCTCCTGCTGGAGCCCCAACCCGATTTCAATTAATGTTCTAACCCTGCAGGGCAAACTCTTACCATGCATTCATCGACTAGGTTAAGCTATACTCCTCCCTTTGTGCCATAGCCCAGAACAATGAGCTGGGCTGGGTTGGGCTGGGCTGGGCTGGGTTGGGCAAGGCTGGGCTGGGCTGGGTTGGGCTGGGTTGGGATGTCCTGGGCTGGGCTGGGTTGGGCTGGGCTGGGCTGGGTTGGGTTGGGTTGGGCTGGGTTGGGCTGGGTTGGGCTGGGGTAGGCTGGGCTGCTAAGCGAATGTCTGGTCCTGCTGGCTTGAGAGGCAGCACCGCTAGGATTCTCCAGCCCGCTCAGCAGTCCAGACCTCTGCATCGAACTCCCTAAACTCTGTGATTCAACTTTATCAGTGTCCAGCGTCCCTGAACAACCTCTCTCTATACCTGCTCTCCTAGACGAAACAGCACAGACAACTCAGTTAGTTCACATAACAGCTGTATGGTTCTGATTTACCCCTCCCAGACATCTTTAACTATAGGATTGACTAAAGAGGCATGTTTTGAGCCTACACAAGACAGAGGATGTGTCTGAAGCCCAAACGTACAACGGGAGACTGTTCCATAAGACAGGAGCTATGCAAGAGAAGGCTCTACCTCCCATTGCAATTCTTAATATATTTCAAATTTTCAAGCATCTTGAGAATGAAGTAATCGTGGCGGAGAGTGAGGAATAAATAACTCATTAAGATATTCTGTAGCCAAACATTTTATAAGTCAACAATGAAATCTTATAGTCTATTCTAAATTTGACAAGCAGCCAATAAAGAGTTGAGCACTAGACTGATATGCTCACATTTCGTTTTAGTAAGAACTCTAGCAACTGGATTCTGTACAAGTTGGAGATGTTTCAGGGCCAAATTGGTGATATTCTGTAGCCAAACATTTTATGTCAACAATGAAATCTTATAGTCTATTCTAAATTTGACAAGCAGCCAATGAAGAGTTGAGCGCTAGACTGATATGCTCCCATTTCGTTTTAGTAAGAACTCTAGCAACTGCATTCTTTACAAGTTGGAGATGTTTCAGGGCCAAATTTGTGCAATCAGACAATTAAGACATTACACTGTGATCAAACTGCAATATTTTACTTTTTTACACATCTGTAAAGCACTGTAATGACAAAATTATTATAATTTTTAAATGCAATACATAAGATTCATGTCTATATTCCTTTCCTTCTATCTTAAAAAAATATTTCAGCTACTGTATATGTGGATTTATAAACAAAGAGTATTTTCAATAATAACTCTTCCACCAAATATTTGTCACAAGCCCATGCAATTCAATTCAATTTCATGCTCAAAAACAATAAGGAAGTCTAAACAGATTAGAACAGTTTCCGATATAGAATTAACATATATGCAGCGGGTCATTTGGTGGGAAAACAGGGCATGGTGAATTAACATTTTACACTCAAAAATGAATGGCACATGCAATCAATGGAATATAATTTGCAATTTAATTGGAATTGTGCAATTAGCAGGATTTCTGTACTTCACAGGATTTGTGCATTTTAGTGGGACTTAGTGGGACTTAGTGTATTTAGCGAGCTTTGTATGTTTGGCAGAACTGGCATCACTGCACTTAATGATGTTTTCTAGTTTAAACCGAATGCCTCTCTTGGGCTAAGGAGTAGGCTATTTTCATTAAGGACACCAGGTTGTTAAGGGCAAAAAGGACAAAACACCCCCCAAAGTAATTGCATCATAGTGACCTTAGGAAATATATACGGTAATTATATCTCTAGAGCACATGTGCACACACCTGCATGAGACTCGGGCCTGGCTCCAGGTTATAAATTTCTGCACACTTGAAACGGGTTCACCTGTGAGGCGCCTGTACTTCACCTGAATGAGTCGGAGGAGAAACAGAGCAGGTAAGATGTTTTTAAGAAATCTGAGGAAGATGTATGTTATGTGACCGTGTAGAACAAAACTATTTGTATCAATTACATTGCGATATGCAACTGAATCACTTGGAATAACTTCCTGTAAACAATATTCAATTCTGCTGTTCTCTTTCTTACACTGAATCTCCAGGTCAGGGATCTGACTGTACTTTCAAATGCCATGAATGAAGAACTTCAAGCACCTTGGAACTTCTCTCACACCTGGTTCAGGTTTTCGGGATTTCCTGAAATCCATGAGTACAGGCGTTTACTCTTCATACCGTTTGGTATTACGTACCTCCTCAGTTTGGCGGGAAACTTTTTACTGATATATGTGATTGGGACCTGCCAGAGTCTGCAGGCTCCCATGTATAAACTGATATCCGGTTTGGCCGCGGTCAATATCGTGGTCCCTACAGCCATCGTCCCTAACATGCTGCTGGGCTTTCTGTTCAACTGGAACGAGATCTCGCTGGCCGGCTGTTTGACCCAAATGTTTGTCACTCATTTCTTCTCATCTCTAGAATCCACCATTCTTTTGGCGATGGCGCTGGACCGACTGATCGCGATCAGCCACCCGCTGCGGTACGCCGAGATTGTGAACGCCTCGGTTTTCGCGAAGCTGCTCGCGTTCGCGCTCTTAAGGAGCGGCACGATAATGTCCGCCCTCGTCATCCTGGCCCGTCCGCTGGTTTTCTGCGGGTCGAACACCATCAGGCACTCCTACTGCGATCACATGGCCCTGGTCAGCCTAGCGTGCGACAGCACCGAGAAAAACGGCATAATGGGGGTGGTGGTAATCGTGTCTTTTGCCGGCATTGATATTTCCGTTATCGTGTTCTCGTACATCAGCATTTTAAACGTTGTTTTGCGAGCCGGAGAGGAGCGGTGGAAAGCTTTCCACACCTGTGGCACTCACTTGATGGTCATGCTCAGTTTCTACCTGGTGGGCAGCATAACATTTTTATCTCACAATATTGGAATTGCCATTCCCACAGGTGTGAACACATTCCTGGGAATACTGTACATTCTTTTCCCCGCCACAGTGAATCCGATCATTTATGGCGTCCGGACCAAGGAAATAAGGAGCGCTGTTCTGAGAATGTTCAGAAAGAGAAGTGGAAAAGTCTTGGACAGACATTCCATCAAATAAAGCTTTGAAACATGTTGGAACAAAAATGAAAAGCCTGTGCCACTCTTTTGATTCATTTGTCTCAAGATGAATAAAAGTTGTTATTTTTATATCTGTTTTGCCTTTGCTCTGCTTGCCCTGTACATACCACAGTATGTAATTGCCACTGGTGAGAATTGCATATTAAACCTAATATAAAAAATATGTATTCTGAAGAATCATATTTGGTTTAAACTGAATATCCACCAAAATGAATGTGTTTCCTGTGTTAAATTATGCTTGTGTACACGTAGAACATGTAGGAGAGGTTCACTCACCTTTGATCATGACAACATGACCTGTGTGTGTGTGTGTTACTGCGTGCAGGTTTTAGTGACAGCTAGCCCAATGGCTTTCACACACCAATGCCAGTTCCTCCTGTATAGGACCGCAGTAAAATCCCCTCACCAAGGATGTGTGCACTGTCTGCAGCTGGGGCTGTTTGGGGAATTAACCAATTAAGAGCAGAAGATAAAACCCTCAAATGGATCTGCGCTTCATAATACCGAAGCCTTACGTTAAACAGAATGTGCATGTAAGCATTTGCTCACCATCTCAAACAAATATAGGAAAAGCCAACCATAAACAAAATTATGAGGCAATCTTTTATTATGACTACAGTATCTTAGTGTGTGCCCTTAAATATTAGAATGCAGACCCTCCAATGAACATAAGCTACAGTTTAAAAAGACCTTTATAAAGAGCTGAAGAGGATTTTAGCTAAAGTTGACACTATAAGTCGTATCTACAACTTAAAAGCAGAATTAAATTTATTAAACTACAGGAAGAGAGGCTTCAGTAGCTTCAAGTTTATCTTAATAAATAATTCAATTTATTTAATAAGTGCATAAATATCATTAATTGGCTAACAAAATGTATGTCAATTGTCATCAAAGATGACAAAATGTGAAAACCCAGTTCTTCTTCAGATATTTTTTTTGTTGCAAACATGAACAAATAGGTTTTTTTTTTTTTTAATCTCTGGAAAAACCACACGTTTTATAAACAAATAAATTGCAGCCCAGCATTAATTTTGGGGGTAAAAAATGTCAAAACATGTTTTTTATTTTTGTTTGTTGTTGTTAGTTTGTATGGGCACTAGAGAACACAAGCGTATCCCTCAGGGATTACCAGCTGCCCTACCCAGTATGACCAGGGCTCAGGCCATTGGTTAAGGACTGTGGTTACCCGCCTGGCCACGCCTCAATATTTAAGGAGATCTGATATCTCTGTGGCCTGGATGTTATTTATTTATTTTTTTAATATGTGGCTTGGGTTTTCAATGGGGGGGGACCCTTGGACCCTTGGGAGTCCTTGAAGGACTTGATACAATGACTATACACATATTTGGGAATACATTTGAAAACATAAAACCTTTATTTTTTTTATTTTAATAAATTAGAAAAGCATTACCCTTTTCAATGTATGATGGGGGTCTCCTGGATGCCTTTGAGCCTGGTTGGGGGTCAATGGAACAGAAAGGGTTGGAAATCCCCTGATTTCTGGGACTTTCCGGGAAACATAAGGGGTAATTAAAAATAAAAAAACAATAAAAAGATGAGAATAGACCCACAGCCACAGAACAGTACCTGAACAGGCCCCTCTCTGGGAGCAGGCCATCCTCTCTGTGTTTCTATCCCCCATTCATCTACTGTATTACACTGAAAAAGGTACCAGAGGTTCCAATACCCAGAACCATGGGGCCTGGTAAAAAACCTCCAGCACCGTACCTAAACCAGAAATCCTCATCATGATGCCCACCGCCACTGCTGGGGCACATGCTCGCATGCTCACACACACAAACACACACACACGCGCTCACACACTCACACACACACACGCACACACACGCTCACATGCTCCCACACAACTGTGAACACAGCCATGGGGCACAGATGTTATCCAGACAGCCTGCTAGGGGCCCAAGTAACACCTCTGTGCACCTCTGCTACACAATTACACAGCTTCAATTCAGCCTGGCCCGGGGCATCCTTATAGAGGGACAAGGAATCTGAGTAATGGAGCGGAAGTTTAGTTTCCTTTACATTCAACAACCGATTGGTTGTGAAGCTGCAACTTCGTATTAAAGAACTTACTAATATTAGTCATAATATTAATAATGCTGTGGCTTGTGAATCTGTACTATAGTACTCCACAATTTTAGACTTGCAATCAAACAACTCTATCAGCAAATCAGCATATGAAACGTATGTTCAATTGGATTCAGATCAGTTGAACGACTTGGCCAGACAAACATTTTCCAGTTTTTGGCTTTGGAAAAAATTAATTGTATAACTTTTTTTATAAGCATAAAAAGCTAGACACCATGGGAAACATCATGATTGAATTCTGAGTGTGACTTAGAGCCATCAGTAGATCTCTTAAACTCTGTATATTTAAATGGTCTTACACGAAGATGCAGGACAAACACCCACTGAATTGGTTAATGGAAATACACAGTAGAACACAGGTGAACCGTTTGGCACATTGACCTAACAAGCTCATTATTTGGTCTCACTGGCTACAAGCACCTAACAAGAGCTCACTTATGGAGAAGTGGAAATAAGTGGCCAGAGTGCACTGTGGTCCCCCAAGAACCAATCAAACGGAGAGCAAAGGCTATTTAATCAGGCCAATGGCAATTAGATCACAGGACAACAACAAGAGAGCCAAACATAATTGGTCACAAAAGGTTTTGTTTTTAAATCAGCACAAACAACAGGGCGGTAATGAAAACAATGTTAAGTTTTATCCAAACAAGCTAATGCATTATTACCACCCCTTGGGAATTTTCCATAGCGGTGGAAAGATGGGTTCCCTGGGAATGGGCATTGACCAGTATTTTTGCTCATGTGTTTAATTTTAAAATAACACAGAGGCAGATGTACTTTTCTTTGTTTTCGCAAGGATTGTCACATAGATCTCGACAATCCCAAAAGGCTATGTGAATGTTAAAGCCATTTCTGTGCTCCTTCGCTGCTAAAATTCTGAATGGATTGCTTGCAAAGTACATGAAAAATGACACACTGAGACAATTTGTGTGCCGTAGTAATATGCTGACTATACAGCAGCTCTAATTTAACATGTACCTTAAGCTCTCGCAAACAGTTATTGTTGCTTTTGGTTGCTATTTCAATGGTGGAAAAAAACTAAAAAACAACAAAAACAAACAAACCTGAGAAGTCACTGCAGCAGTGGTAATTAAACAATGACTCCATACATGTTATTACATGCTATTACATGTTATAGATTAATGCAAAATAACATCTGCAGGAGCTAAGTCCTCAAGAGTGCAACAGCACCCAAGGATTTCTGGAAGCAGATGGCTCTATTTGTCTATTTCACACAAGTAGAAGGTGACCACGTGAATCTGACACTACATGACATTTCAAACTACTACAAAGATTAGCATTGTCCTTACTTACATATCACATCATCAGAGCAACAGTGTACAGAAGGATACTAAAAAAATGTCACCACGTGTTATTGTGGAAAAAAGTACATTACATAGTAAGAAATAAACAAATATGGAATAAAAAATTATGGTAGCATTGAACAGCTCAATAGTTACAGTTATGTCACTGTGTTTGTAAATACTGTTCTTAAACCCAATGTAAATGTTATGTTGTGAGAGGTGCTGGGGAACTGGAGAAAATGCATGGGAATGGACATGAAGGAAATTTTTATTGTGCTGAAGATCAAGTCTCTATGAAGAAACGGTCTGCAAGCTTCAAAACACAAAACCATAAGATTTATTAAATATCCACAAAATTTAACATTTTTTGATTATTAAATTAAAAGATCACTTTTTTGAGGCTTTTTTAATATTACATCAGTTTATGCGAGTGTTTTTGATTGTCCTAGTTTTTGTTGGAATAAAGGATGTTTTACATACTTCCAGAAGTTTCTGATGACCACCCAGGTTTACAATAGCTGGTAATGGAACATTCAGGGATTTATTATCTAAAGCAAGAAGATACACTTTGAGCAACTAAAAATCAGTTTGTACATGATACGATGTTCCCAGAGTCTGAATGCATGGATTTAATAGTGTTTATATACTAGTCAGTTACTTTACGTTTTTGAAGAATAATCAGGTGATATACGCACATACAACCTCGAAAGGCATAATCCCATAATTCCCCTATATCTGCTATTGAAAAGCTGGGAAAACATCACAAAACTATACATCTCAAATGTCAAACAGAAAAACTAATCAAAACATTCACAAAAAGTGAAATTATATCAAAAATCGCAGAAAGCAAACATCCCCCCGAAAAAAGTACGCTTGGACATCAGGGTTCACTGGTCACCATCTAATTATATACTATGTACAGTATAGCAGTGACTTTTAAATTAATGCGCATTGAAATGATAAATATTTCTAGCTGTTGGCTGACATCCGACATTTGCCATGGGATGTCTCTCCACTCAAGCCTCCCATTTCAATTAATCCACAATGTAAACAGAACAAAGAACAAAAAAAGAACTGTGTGTGTATAAATTAAGAGAGAGGTTGGCAAAGCCCCACAAAGTTGGCACAAACTGGATTCCCCAGTCAATATGCCTACATACCCGGAGATGAAAGCAAATATCAAGAAGCAATATAAATGGTTATGGGTCGTGTAACAATGTAGGTTCTCATGTTATAAAGACTCGTTGAGAATGATGCAAATTGATCTGACACGACAAAGTAGCTCTGTTGTGTCTCAATAGATTACTGATTGTGTATCATTTACATTGGATACATACAAAGATTCTAAAGTGTCACAGAAAATAAAACATGGTGTTTTCTTTTCCTCCTCGAAACAAAGGACAACTAGTGTACGGTGCACTGATTTATGTTTCATATGAGGTTCCAATCCTAGTCTTCCTCATGATGAATTTCAGGCATAAACGGATGCTGCTAGACTCAGAAATCCACTGTGACAAAGCAGCCTTTTGTTTTCTGCAATGGAAAGTACCCCCAGGGCTGTGGAAGCCTTGCAGGGGAAGTTGAAAAAAACGGTGTAAAATATCTATGATAATGTGTGCATGTGCGCCTTTTTATAACAATTACATTGACCAGACCCATCCCTGTGAAGCGCTGCAAAAATCTGTTATCCTAGAAAGAACTAAAGAAAATAGATTCATCTGAACACCTCAAGGCAGAAAAACTCCCAACTGTGAATGTAAATGCAATCAGACTTTACCAGTACTTTATGCTAATATGTACCTGTACCTAGTACTTAACACTGCAGTCGGCATTCATAGGGTTTTATAAAAACAAGGACAACTGGACTAAATTAGACATTGATTCCAACCTCTTTTGGTTCCATATACTTGAATGATACACATAATATGTCACACAACTGTTTTTTTTTTGTTCAGTCCTATAACTAGGCGCATTTATGTCAGCGCGATAGAGGGCATGCTACAACTTGAATCAGAATATCAAACGAGTCCCCATTAAATCCGGCGTGTATCTCCCCCAGCAACACGTCCCGTGGTCCCACCGAGCAGAACTCCTCCGCAATTAAAACATTTCCTTTTCCCAATCTCGTGGGGTGTATCCGAAACTCCCGATTTGACTCACTCACTTATTTTTTTGTCCTTACGTGATGGAAAAGGCGAGAATGTGAACCGGAAGCGAGCGATGGCGCACCGCGGTGAAGGTCTTCCCCGGGTCCCAGGTCGACGTGCAGCGCCCCCACAGCTCTACGGCGTGCGCCACAGAAACGCCCGACAGAAGAAGCGGCGGCCCGGGACTTTATCTGTCGTTCAGCCGGGGCGAATCCGTCCTTTCCTCCTCCTCTTCCTTCTCGTCCTTGGCCCCTATGAGTCTCTGCCTGGCAAAGTCTTCGAAGATGATGTCGTCATCACTGGGGAAAGAACGGCAGTTAACCAAAAGACGTTTGGAGCGCGCCGAGCCAAAATGCGTCCCACGCCCGGGACACACAACTCCATTCCTGGACTGGCCGGTGTGTGGGCGGTACAGGTTTTTGTTCCAGACAATTAATTTTTTTAATGGCTGTATAGACCAATGCTGGCTCTCTGCTGTCAGACCATTAGTGCAGTCTGGAGCAGTGGATCACAGTGGATCACAGCAGATCACAGCGGGTCACAGCTGGTCACAGCCAGTCACATCATGCGCACAGAACAGCAAGCAGGTTACTTTTACAGGCATGAGTGCAACATACAGCAAAAGCGGTGTTGTGACATTCCTATCGGTGCTCACTGCTGCAGCCTCTACTATCAATCTGGATGAGAGCAGACGAGCATGTACTTCAAAAGGACATTACGTCTGCTGCTGCTTCTCACCACATCGCATTCGGCAAATAAGACATTCGTGAATATGAAATATGAGTGGAAGCAAAGATGACGGGTCACATGATGCCTGAACGAAACGGTGGCGTTAGTCTGCCCCTTAATGCACACGCAAAGGGGGCAGAAAATTAACCCTCATGCAAAGCGTGCATTACGAACGAGTCAAACAGAACGCCGTGCCACACAAGCAAAATACTTACTTTGTCTCAAACTGAATCAAATTCGTGTCTATGGGGGCTTCAATGTCTGGAACTGGGACAGAAACAAGACCAACACAGAACAGTAAGCAAAGGCACAGAGAGTTTGTATTGCACAGACAGACTAGCAGAAAATGGATGGCTGTTCTTATAATTATTTCAGAATTTAACTGTATGTACCAGTGACACTGAGAAATGTGCTATATAATATATGAAAACACACTGCAAAATATCAAATATTTCTGCTTTGGTCAATATGGTAAATCCAATGCATGCTTTATGGAGCGGAAATGACATAGTATAATATATGAGTGCCTCCATATGTTCAATTGTATTATTCATACATCATATTTTATTATATTCGATATATGATTTTTAAAAAGTTGTTGCATATACAATATTAGAATTTTATCCACTTGAACAGATGAATATTCACTGAAACAAATCAAGCACTGAATCTTGACAAGACTACAAAAGCAGTATACTGTAAATAACAAAGCCATGCTACAAATAAAAAAATGTGGTACAATCTTTCTTAAATCCAGAAGAAGATTATTATGCCTTTCCCCTGTACATGTGAAAACCTTATGCTTAATTTCTTTTGAGGTACACAGACAGGGATCTATAGAATAATCATATTCCCACTGCAATTCATCCAGAAGAAACCAGCTGAAACACAACATGTACCATCTCTGTAGAGCGACTCCTCAATCGGCTTGGGGTGCATTAGGGTGAAAGGAAGTTCGACTGCAACATCGCTGAGGAGTAGAAAGGAGAATGCACTCAGTACAACGCTGTGCGTGTTTCAAAGTCACGTCAAATGTCATCCTCTCAGTCTTCAGAATGCAATCGGCTGATAAGAGAACCAGAAAACCTGCAATATTTAAATTACACTCAACACCTGAGCAAAACATTCAAGCCCAAGTATCTGTTCCCTCTGTGAGTTCTGCTTGTAGAAGCTCATAACAGTCTTAAGAGTTGAAAGTAGCATGATTTGGAAATTGGAAAATGGAATTTGGATTTACGCTTGACATTAGCATGAAACACGGGCATATATCCGAGGACAGATACCTTGATGCAAAATCTCCCAAGAGTCTGTAATGAAAGAGGAGTAAAGATACTTTAGTCAGGAATAGTCTCTACACAGAACTTCTAAATCAGAACACAGCTATTATAACCAGCTGTAATTTAAACCTGATGATTGTTTTTAAATTGTTTTATTACACATATTTATTAATGCATTATTTTTGTTGGGAGAATGTAAACTTTGTTTGTTGTTTAGTAATGAAGTGTTTCACTTTGAATAGAGACAGGCACATTGAATAGAGACAGTGCGACTAAAATGAATGAATGTTAAAATACGAATTTAATTTAAAAAGTCCATACCCGCCTCGAGACACCACCAGCTTCACTTTAACCTTGTATGACACAATAATGCCCAAGATTTCTTTATTGGCTCCTTCTCTTAACCTGCGTGAGAGAGTTACAAATTACAGTGCAATAATCAAGAAATGAATGGGCCATCCATTTTGTCCACAAATGAAGTAACACACCCACGTCTGAATGTAATTTTCTTCTGCCATAAAGGGTACCATTAGGGAATCTGGCTCTTGTGTTTTTTTTTTATCATCTATTGCTGCATGAGGCGTTTTCTTTATTCCGAAATATGACAATGCAAATTTTAAATAAATGTTTTTGTGATAGCACCACATGTATAAGATAGCATGTCCAGTGCTGCTGAAATATGAGTGTGTGTGTCCGCGATTGTGTGTGTGTGTGTGCGCATGTTTGTAACTGTTGCGCAGGGAGTTATGTGAGAGAAGACATACTCACAGTGTACTAGAGGCTAAATTTGTGTCCTCGTGTTTGAGTTTTCCATCTAAGGCCAGCCCCCGTTTCTCCCGGTTGTTGGCAAGGAAAGGTGTGAGAGTGTACACCTTGCAAAATGTGGAACTTGGAGCTACTATATCACTAAGGGAAAAATAAATAACAAGATGAACAACAATAAATCATGTTAATGAAGTACAGAGAGGAATAGCACACTGCATAAAACAAAGAGTGTGCGACAGAAAGACGGGAATAAAATCAGGCTTTTGGCTAAATGAGCAAAGCCTGTTTGGAAAAGATGCACATAGCTATCGTATATTCTCTCACAAAAGAGAAGCATGGGATTGCTGAAATGATAATGTTGGAATTGCTAATGTTATCGTGTTGTAAATGGGAATGTTATCATGATGAAATGGGAATGTTATCATGTTGTAATGGTATTGTTATCATGTTGAAATGGTATTGTAATCATGCTGTTCCAATGCTATCATTTACTCACTCGGACTCCTCTGTTGCAACTGGGCACTTGTACTGTGCGGTGTTGAACAGGCAAATATCTGCATACTGACGCACTGCAAGGACACAAAATGCAAGTTTGGTTGACAATTACTCCACACAGGATGTTACATATTTGAAAATAAAGGGTTTTACTGACCTGAGATTTTCATTTTCTTCACGGTCTTATTCGTATTGTTTGTGACATGAACATTCACGTTGATTGGCTCCCCGTGATAGTAAATCTAGGAGGGGGGGCAATAAACAAACTGTAAAAACATCCTTCACCATTTTTCTCTCAGTCTGGAAAGAGCAGGGCTGAGATGGTGTTGTCACGGTTGTCATGGTTACAGTTATCTATGCCAGGTAAGGACTCTCACCTCTTTGTCCAGGGAAGCCTCCAGGTGCAAGGACTTGTCAGACATGAGGAACTGACGTGTGGTCTCGGCCACGGGCTGCGGACCAGGCTTCTCTGGGGCGTACTGCACTTTCCTAATGACCAGACGCACAGAATTCCTACAAACAAACAAAAAAAAAGAGAAACCACGAACACGCTGAGGGTCATGGGAAAAAAGTTACATTACTGGCATTTCAGAAGGCACTGAGGGTCATGGGACAAAGTTACATTACTGGCATTTCAGAAGGCACTGAGGGTCATGGGACAAAAATAAATAAATAAATCACTGATTAATTAATGAGCACAAATCATTGCCACTTTTAACTTTAATGACTGACAAAACACAATTTGTATTTAGAGGTTCTTACAGCTTCTCACACCTATTTTATTTTCACCCAGGTCCTAATCATTCCATTGAGTGTCACTCTGTCTCTCAGTGTCCCCAGTAGCTAAGGACATCAAAAGTTGCTGAAGCTGATTTCTGATGTACTGAAGCACAGATCCACCTTCTGTGCATCTTTACAAAATGGCTGACTGCTATTCTCTGTCTGCATGGCATGATCTGTTGTGATTGTTTATGTCATTGTAGGTGAAGCATAGGTTACCTCTTGTGAATTTTCTCTTCAGAATTTTCAGCACAAAAAGCCTTAACTTCAAAGTCCACACCACATGCCTTAAAAGGAGTAAAAGAGGAAAGCATTTATTCATTGAATGAAAATCTCCAAGAGATTTCTCACCAGTGGCTATTGTACAGCTGAAAAAATACACAAATTATTATGAAAATAATGTTTTACATTTCATTGCTGTCCAGTCTGCAACACAGGATTTCCTTTACTTTTGCAACGTGCAGACCTGTGTATCAGGCATTTCCCTGTAAACTGTTCATAGTGAAGAAAAGCCATTTAGCAGATGCTTTTACCAAAGTGAATTACAAAAGTGCATTTCACATGGTAAACAAACACCCTAAGAGCTAACTGCAGTTACAATCATACAAGCACCACCAACAAGGTAGACCAGATAACTCTAGGTCAAGTCAAAACAAAGTCTAGGGCAGTTTCTTGGACATGGAACCTGTAAACTGTTCAAAGTGCAGTGTAGTATCTTGGATTTGGAGCCGATAAACAGTTCAAACTACAGTATCTTGGATTTGAAAACTGCAAACTGTTCAGTGTGCAGAGTAGCTTCTTGTACTTGGAAACTGTCATACATTCAAAGTGCAGTGTAGTTTCTTGGATTTTGGACTTGTAAACTGTTCATACTGTAGTGCAGTTTCTTGGATTTGGAATCTGTAAACTGGATTTGGATTCAGGGTACCTTTCCCGTGTCCTCCGGTCCAGGCTGAAGAGTAACTGAGCAAGGAAGATTGGGAGGAATCTGAGGAAGGAATTAGGATATGGAAACGTCAGTGTGGGATATTATGCAGTGGGGTGTTTTTTTAAACTGAATCTGTAAGTGCTGTGGCAGAAAATACTGAGGGTCGTGAGAACTGCAGGTATAGATGAAGGGTTTTTACAGAGCCTGTGAAACCATTCAAGTAAATCAGTGTAGCTTCTGATATTTAACCAGGAATTTTTTGTAGACTTTGGAAAATATGTCTACTTGAATCCCAACACATATTCAGGAGTGTGTTTCCTTGATTTGCAGCTGGTGCAAAACAAAGAACATTCCTGTCAGCAGACGATTGTTGAGAATTTATTTATTAACTACTTTTTACCTCAAAAGTAAAAGGATAAGCATGTTCCCCAAGCTTTTTAATCAGGCGCTCTTGAAGACGGGTTAATGATTTTTTTTCTTCAGGCACAGGTGGAAATGTCTGGATATTGGCTACAAAGAGGTCCTTTCGAAATGTCAATCCCAAAACATCCAGGTCCTCTCTGCCATAGCGGAAAGCGCAGGTCAGGGTCACGAAGACTGAAAGAGAGGAGTAGAAGAGCCAGAATCAGAGGGCTGTGTTAATGATTATCATAACCGGAATGCACATGCACTCTAATATATATATATAGTGTACAAGTTTCTATACCAGTCAGGGACACTTAAAAAAAACTCATAACATGAGTGTTTCTGTGTAGGTATCACTCAAATGACAGGATAGGACAAGACAACTACTATATACCATTTAACACTGGAAAAAAACAACACAGCAGCATCAAATCTGAGAGATAATTCTTTTTGAAAAAAAAAAAACCTTGAGGTCAAGAGTCCTTCTCACCTTTTCTTTCTTTTAAGTACTCTGGATCAATAAGAACCACGCCGTCTAGAGGGGGGGGAAAGACGATGATGTGTCAGGTGGGTTCTCAGACTTTGCCACCACTCACGGCTGTCGACATGTTGAGAGACGTGAATCATGAGTCCGATCAAACGGAATTGATTGCAGATATCCAAGCTGCAGCAATGCTATTGCTGATGCCGTGCCACTTAATAGCTAGAATTATGTTATTACACCCCAGTGTTGATGACCTCAAAATGAACAACTGTGTGCTGTAAATTGTCATTACATTAGGTAATATATAATGGTGTACCTCATTTGAGAGCCACGTTTCCCACATCAGTGAGCTTTTGAGTGGTTACTGTAAGCCTAGGAGGCAGAGGAAGAATTCTGGGATACACCCCTGACTATGGTTAGGGCCAATTCCATTTTGATTCAGTAAGTTTCATTAACAGAATATCAGATTCTGTTAATTCCCATAATGCTCTGTGAAGATTTATCAATTGATTATGTGAATTTCAGTTCAGCCTGCTGTTCCCTGTTGTAGCCCAAAGCTTTCACGACCAACTTTTTCATCCACTCGCCACAGTAGCTGGTGGAATCCAAAAATTCACAAGCCAATGTCACCCTTTTACCAGACAACTAGACATTTAGAATAGCACAGGACCTCCAAGTGATGAGTGGTTATCTGCCAAAGTGGCTGGTTAGAGTAGACGAACGTACCAGCCACAGATAAAATTTACCAGCATTTAGCTGGTGGCTGGCGTTTAGTTCCCACCCTGGTTCCAACCACCCTGGATAGGAATACTGTATGCCTCAATGAGATGCAGTACTTAACCTGAACTGCCTCTGTTAAGTAAACCACTAGATATTACAATGTAAAAATGTTGACTTTGCAACTAGCAACATGCTAAGCAGATAGCACAATGTAATTAACGGTGTGAAGTACAATGCTGGCTTTACCGACAGGCTCCACAATGTCCACGTGGTCGACAAAGTCCCTCTTCCCCAGATACACTGTGAGCTAAAGAATTATACACAAGTAAAAAATAACATTACATTTTGGGCATTTTGTAAATGGCAATGCTCTTATCAAGTGCAGCATAGACAACTCAGCTTCAGTGTCAAATGTATCATCAATATAACAAGACGTGCTTGACAGGTTTAGAATGAAACCATTCTTTGCTGAACATTTGTATCTTATGGGAATCATCATCTCCTTCCAGTGCAGATTTGGAAAATGATATATACAGTATATATAATTGCGTTACACACCATGTCCAATAGGTGGCAGTAATTCCAAAGTCTAGCATCCTCTCAATGATATATTACAGCGAATACACAAGACATGAGACATGGCAATCTCAGTTATTCTTGAATTCAATTTTAGTGCTACCAACACTACCAGAAAGTGTAATATTTCACGACTACCTTTTCCATTTTTGTCTTTGGTAAATTGATAACGTAAATAATAATACAAAATATAATAGGCTAATAATAATAACAACAACAATAATAACAAACTACTCACCTTTCCATTTGGGCTTGCTTTTTTGAAGACTCTGCAAAACAGAGCATAGAAATAAATGCTCAGTGTTTGTACAGTGGGGCTCGAATACGAGAGCGGATGATCAGAAACACAAAATCACGGGGCAAACAAACTAGAAGTGTTAAGACATGAAATGAGTCGAAGGGAACGAGTCAGTGGGCATACACGAGATCTAATCAACAAACAAACCATGAGGGCTAGACGGGAATCGGAATCAATCAAAAGATAGATTCGAATACGCGAAATCAAACGTAGCAATCACTAAATACCAACCACCAACCACGAGTTCTAAGAGCTAGTCTCCGCTGCGTATGGTGCAACGGCAGGCAATTTTAAGTGTGACACAACACAAACTTTATCTGGGTTAAGACCTCGGCATCCAGATACTGCAAGGTACATCAAGTATGCCATTTGTTTCCGCGTAGTATCGACTTCAGTTTGTGTGCATTACTGTTCTGTTACAGACTGCTCGACGCAAATTGCATTTATTCTATGTTGAACTATGGAAAATTACCCACTGCTTTGAGAGGCATAGGCCTAACCTCTGCGAAGATTTAAAACTTTTTTTAACTTCATTTTTCAATCGCGTGTGGTTATTTAATTATATCATTTTGGCACGTTTATATTCCCACGACTGTTTTCCCCTAATATTAATTTGGTGAAAGACTGAGTAATATAGTGATCATAGAATATTTCAGAACTAGACTATCGATGTTTGCACAACAGCAATACCACCTGCATTGCCGCACTTCGCGCAGGCCTACTTGTCCTTGGGCCCAGCGTAATAAACCTTTCGTTATCTTACGGAGGGTTTAAAAAGCGGACTAGCTCTCGCGCATTTTCTCCGGCGTCGTTTGGAGCTTTGCCTGAGCGTGACATTCTATCACTACATAATGGCCTGGAATGCAATTACCACACGTCCCCATCTGTTAAGCCTTAATGTTGCCATAAATTAACAAACGCGTCTCCGGAAGCCACATTATATTACAGCTCAAGCCCTTTGCCATTCCTGCTCTTCTTAACGAGAGTGCCATCTTTAAAATGTCAATAACCGAAAAATGCACACCGGAAGCAATAAAAAAATAAATCTGAAAGGTTTTTTTTTATTTATTTTTTATTTTTTTTTATAACAATACGACCAGATAAACCCACAATAGCTTGCTGATCGGTTTACATTTCTATTAAAATAGACACATTCAGATAGCAACATTTTTCTTTTTTAAGTCCCATCTGGAACAGCGTTCTTCAGGTAGCCTCCCTAAAACATCCTGGAATGTCAGAAAGTTCTCTGAGGAAGACAGCAAACAAGTTCTCCACCCAACCCATTCAACAGCACTCAAATTCAATTTAAATTGAATTAATAAAAGCTTTATTGTCCATTATTTTATACGGCAGAGGCCTATATAACACACACACACACACACACACACACACACACACTTTATTCAGATAGCAGGAGAGCAGAGAGGGTCAGAGACGGATATGGGATTGCAGGGCAGTTCAGGTGCCATGGTGGGGAATCAACCCCCGCTGCACAGAGTGATAAATATATGGGGTTGAGTCTCTACCCACCCTACAGGTCTGTGGCACACAGCCTTTCCAAGTGATTAACATCTAAAGTATTCTTTTTTATGCTTTTCTTCAACAGCCACTCTTTAAAGAGTGCAGGGCAATATGACCCCTGTCTGGAAAATCTGACAATTTAGTCCTTTTAAATCAGTCAGGGTGCTAAAATAGATCAGATCATTATGGGTGACCAGGCAACCATGAAAGGTGAGTTTTGAATTCAAATCGGTGTGAGAGGCATTGGAGAAAAAGTCCTAATAATTATTTATCCTGCCGTTTCCAAGGATGTCATGTCATATTAACCAAGAGAGCTTTCAGGAGACTCCACTGTATCCAAATCGACTCATTACTGCTTAATAACTGTATAGTAATTGTACTGTGGAAAAGTTCTTTTTTGACATACATTTTTAATGATCGCCCATTCTTAGAAATAGTCTGTGCTTCATTTTGCAGTGATCAATGCACTCCCTCAGCCACACGCTTACAATACACATGCAAAATACTCACCTGGCTTCTTCAAATGATGATGATGATGATTATTATTAGGGGTTCAAGCACTGGGTCCAAGAAGTGCAGGAACACTATTGTGTTTGTTCCAATTCTCATTTTTTAAAAATATCTGCACAGCAAAAACAGCATATCATAAAGCAACCAAACTTGGCAGCCAGGTTCCTTATAGTCACTCACTACTCAAGTTAGAAAAATTACCCCAACTGGCCAGAGGGTGGTGCTGTAGCAAGGCAAACCTCTTTTTTGGCCTATAAAATGTGAATGTTCGGGCTGGAATCACAATTTTTTCCCCCCAGATTCACTGTCTCCAAATAAACAAAAAAGCCTCTTGGACCAAAATGGTGAGCCATATTGGATTTTCCGCCTTTTTGAATTTTAGGACTACAAACTGTAACACTCTATTCAATTAATAGTGTGCGCTATAGCAAACAAATGGTCATAACTTCTAAAATAATTACCTGATGGAGGTCAAATTTTGTGGATTGCATCTTGATCAAAGTTTCTTATAAAGTCGACAAATCAATAGCTCAAAAAATATGGCCATCATAAGCCAATCAAATTTCAGCCTTGCATGCTGCTTGGACTCCATGATTGCCACTTGCAGCTATATTTTCTTAGTATTATGATCATTATCATTGTTATTATAATTATTGTTGTTATTAGTTGTAGTAGTTGTAGTCTTGTAATATGAAATTGTCACAAACACAAGTGGTGATTTTATTTATTTATTTATTTTTATTTATTTATTTATTTATTTATTTTTTTGGGGGTCACAATGGCATGTAATACATGTTGAAAATCTGATGAAATGAGGTCATCATTCTAAACCACCACATGAGCAGAACCCACTCTTAATTTTCATGAACAAACAAGTAAACATATTAACAGTACAACCCAAGTTTACAACCCTCTGCTAGAATTGAGGTTGCAATGGGTTGATCATCATCATCAGATTGGAAAACAACTTTAGTTGGTCAATTTATTATTCATGAACCTTTATTTCATGGCCACATTGCTGAAATTTAAAACCTACTTGCAAATGAAACTTTGCTAGATCAAGCATGCCTGAGCATCAAGAGCAGCAGTGGGTGTTATTCCATGAAGGCAAAGATATGCAGGGAAATTAAGTTACTATTTTAAACACTGCGCAGCACTACAAAAGGGTACATGTGGCTTTTATGATTTGTTACTCAGATTTGGAACTCAGGCTTGTTACTTACTCAATGGCCTTCACTCAGGGCAAATTGTGCTGTGGCTTTTGTTTTGGCTGTGCGTCAGCATGGTTTTGGCTCCTTCAGTTGAGTAGCCTATGCCGCTTTGGCTTTGTCTTAATTAGCCTGGCAGCTCCGATTAAGTCATGGGTGGGGAAGGTCTAACAGCTGCCAAACATTGCGGCAATATGAACATGGAACTAAACATGTAACTAAATGAAAACAACTAAAATAATGGGGTAAAAAGTTTGTGGTGCTCCCTCATCTTTTTTTGTGTCAGATTTTGAGACCTTTGGGATCTGACAGTGTGTGTCAGTTTCTGAACAAAAACACAGTGAAACCGAACAATCGGATCATTGATGCCGTCATTGTGAATCAGCAGTCTGGCCAATATAGCACTCAGAAAAACAACAGGGCACTAGTCTCATGAAAATACACATCGTTCTGTTCAGTGGTCCGTTTGCAGAGAGACTGATGACGTAGCCAGAACAAGAATGATACAACAACCCTTGTGATTTTTAGTCATTAAAAAAGTTTAAAAGTTATTTGGTAAAAAAGAAAATTAGTTGTCATCCTTCCAGCTTAGTTCTGCCCAGCGTCATTATCCCTGATGCTCTTTGTAGATCAAAGTAACCATGGTGGCAGCCAGAAAAAAGGTGGGAATTTAACTGATTAAGGATCGTCAACAACTCTTCATGTTTATACTATGATTGACATGGCAACCAGGTGACATTTCCTGTTCGATGCTTCAGCCTTGATTACAGCTATTTCTTTGGAATGCGAATAACCAAATTATACACAGCTAACTTTAATCTTCCCTGATCACGCTGTCATGGCTGCGGAGAGGTAAACTGTCTAAATGAGGGTAGTTTGGGCTTAATTAATCTCACATTTGACCTGACTACCTCCAAGATCAATTCTGCTGTTAAAAATCACCCATTGGTTCAATGCCTAGTCAGTCAATCAAGTCAGTCAATCAAATCTTCACATTATAACAAACAGTAGGCTATATACTGTATGCCATTTTAAATCACATCTTATTTAAGAGATGCCAAGGAAATTGAATGGCACATTTTATTCATGATATAACTGAGCTGGAGTGTGTCTAAGACTGTGGACAATAACAATTGCTGTAAAAAGGCTTTAAACAAGTCTATGACATTTTCTAACCTGCTGTTCATGGGGCTTCAGTTATGCACTATAACTCAGAGAGTGGTTCCTACACAATACCGTAAATAAAAGGGGAGGTTAGCCATTGACAAACTAGTCTTCAATGCGCTGACAATATTCAATGCAATTAAGAACGACTAAACCCATAAGGTGTAATTTCTTTCCTGAGAAAAAAATGATTAATTACAATTATACCTGTAAACTCCATGTTTACTTATGCCTGAATGACTTGTGGCGAGGAAGTTTTAACCGACCCGTGGGCTTCTGTGGACGGGGAGATAACAGTGATCCAAAGGAGCAGGATGGAGCCATTTCCAGAGCTACATACAAACAACTGGCTTTTAAAGATAATTCCCGAGTGGAACTGCCTGGTGATGCGAAGAGACGGATGATAGAAAGAACGGCTGCCTTTCATTATGGCAGAGAGGTGAGGAGCCATTCCATGGATATAACACGATGCCACGGCTCGCGCAAGGTCATGGTAGCAGTTAAGCCGCATCCACCGGCAGTTACAAGCTTTAAAATTAAGTCCAGTCTTTCTTGTTTCAATTTAGTGCAGACTCATTTACCTAAAAATTTTAACAGCCTATAAAATCAAACGGAGAAACAGACATGTATCATATGGGTAGGGAATTATAAAACGTATTAAGCGTTAACCTAAATGATAATGAATTGGAAATGTTAATTTAAAACGAATCGCTTCTCTTGACTGACCAGAATAAACTATGCCGTTTACAAAGCTCCTGTGTTATAAGTCAGCAATTTTATGAGGCACCACACAGGACAAAATGTTATCTCGGTAAAAATGAGCGCAGTTTATTTTACGCCCGCATCGTCCCGATTTGCTGTAGATCCACGGCACGCAGGTACAAATAAAACATGGTTTGATTAAAGCATAAAGCACGTACAATTTTACAGGATGAACTGGGTGGCAGTGTTAACCTCAATGAAGAGAATTAAAGGTCCGTTAAAACTATGACCCCATCGAAGAAAACGTAAGATTGCATGAGCAGCCAGCCCAAATATAGCTTTAATTAAATTGCATTGACTGAAAGGGAAAGACAACATAAATAAATAAAAAAAATAAATAAATAAAATAAAACTGTTTGCAGGAGGTGTTCCATATATTATCGTGGGCGGAGAAACCACACATTATTTCACATCAACGAGGCATATCAAGGGTTTCTATATTTAATAGGGGTGCTTGAATTTTGATATTTTTGTAGAGTACTTTTCTGCTTCTTATGATCGTTTAAGTTAGAGATTGGCGTTAGTGAGATTTTTTATTTATTTATTTTTTTAATTAATTAATGCAGTGTAGTATAATAACTAGGGATTGAAACCCAGCAGTTGCAAGTTCGGTACTTGGGTAACGCACTACTGTTGTACTCTCAAACAAGATACTTAACCTGAAGTGCTTCAGTAGCTTATGCATCCCATTGTATAAATGGATACTATGTAACGAGGATGGGGTGTTAGGATGATTCCAAGAGGCTGACAGGGGCCCTCCAAAAATATTACAACATTGGGTTGTCTGAGGTGGTGGGGCCCAATGCGACATCATTGCATGGGGCCCGCAATCACCGGCCGCACCACTGCTTGTTGGTTTGCAACAACCAAGGTGAAGGACTCGTATTTTGTAACCAATCAAACGTGAATTTACTGACTGAGGACAGACCCATGCCACCTTAACACAACTCAGTGGGAATTGCAACCCCTAAAAGTGAAAATGATAATAGCAAGAGCACAATCATAATATAAAAAATTGTATTGAAAAATGTATTTTCTGCAACTTAAAAAAATGACACTTGTGATATTTTCATCCTCAGTGATGACATACCAGTACTGAGAATCAATACCATCAACTTAACCCTTTAAGGTGTGAAATCACAAATATGTGATTAAGTGTGTTCTTAACTGAACATTCTAATACAGATGTAACAGTCACTACTAGTAATTGAGAGGAATGTTCTAAAAGAAGTTCTAGAATGGTGACTTGGAATTTTGATAAAATGTTCCAAAGAAATTATAAACAAAAATAACTATCTCTTCAAAGGTCTAGGCACAGCTGCCAAGGTATTTCCTTTCAGCGCCCTTAAAATTAAGTAAACAGGTCATGTAACACCTCAGAATAAAATATCCACTCATGATTTAGCAGGAAAAAACACTTTCCTGACACATTAGGTCTGCTCAAAGCCGAAAGCACATGACATTGGCTTAAAAACCTGCTTGGTAGAGAACCACAAGGAATGCATGATTATAGCTAGCAAGCAAATAGTGTTTTCTGAAGAATTACTGAAATGCTTTGAAAAGTCTGATGCTTATACAGTATATATATGAAAGGTATAACAATGAGAGGTCTACTGTATATATACATTGGTGATGAAACTCAAATTGCAGTCATTTCTATGCAGCTCTACAGAGGGGTTAAGTACGGTCATCCAGAAAGCATTTCTCACTTGTCAGTATCCTGGCATGAATTCCAGCTGTATTCCTGTAAATATCTGTCATCACAGCTTCCACACAAACCAGGATGACGTGACAACCAACTTTCAGGAATGCGCGTAGGCATTCAAAAAAGCCTAAGTGCACACATCTGAAATCTGAATCAATCTTTAAAATCTGCGGTTACAATTTTCATGGAAAACCGCCCAAAGACTACTACACGGAAGAGAGGGGGCAACTGGCAAGCTGCTCCGTCAGAGAACGATGGACGTAATCCCAGTTTTCAGCCTCCGTCTGAATCCATCCTGGAAACGGGATGACTGACTGCATTAGCGTTTCTTTCACCGCTGTCCCGGAGTACGGCTTGTGTCGGCTGTCTTTTGTAGCATCTCAGCTCGTAATTAATGTGGTTTGATTGAGCAGTTAATTGAATACTTGTCTGTATTTGACATCTCTCGGGAGCCATTTGCAATGAGTCCTTGAAGGAGGAAAATGTCACCGAATTAGTGTTCATTCTATTAAATAGGTTTTTACTGGTAGGCGACCCTTGCAAATAAATGAATAATACAAATACATATTGTGACTGAATGTTATTGGTCGCTTAAATAATGGGGATGTGGTCAAAATTTAGTTGATTTCCAGTCTAACTTGACCAGTTGTTGACAGGTATTAGTGAAATATCTCAAGTTCTCCCTAGAAACCTATTAATGCACAGACAGAGCTCTATACAGAGCCAGACAAAACTACCCAAGGAGATATTGGCTCTTTAAACTCAAATCCAGGACACGGGAGCCAAATCAATTTTATTGGTGCCAAAACCTCAGTGTAAATGTTATTGGCTGTAGTGAGGGAATTATAGCTGTAATATTTCTAGTGTGACTTGTTTATAAGAATCAAGTATTCTACTGAAAATTTATAGCTGGTCATCTGATGATGTAAATGCAAGATAACAATGGAATATATTATGCGTACCTCTTATGGCTTCTGAGATGAGTCTTAATCTAATATATATGGTCACTGTGCCCTGAGTCTCACACACACACACACATACACACACACACAAACAGAGAGAGACAGACAGACACACACACACACGCACATGCAGAGACACACACACACATGAGCACACAAATGCAGACACACGCACACACACACACACAAACAGAGAGAAACAGACAGACAGACACATACATGCACATGCAAAGATGCGCACACACGCACACACACACACACGCACATGCAGAGACACACACACACACGAGCACACAAATGCAGACACACGCACACACACACACAAACAGAGAGAAACAGACAGACAGACACATACATGCACATGCAAAGATGCGCACACACGCACACACATACACAAACACACACACACAGCCTCATTTTTCATAGTTCTACATGGTCCGTTCTAACACGATTACTCATGTCTCTTTATGCTGAGATAGAACTTTATTCTGTTCCTCTGGACTGAAACTGGAAACTGGGAGTGTAATAATCTATGAATGCTTAAAAAAAAACCTACAGGAAGGTTGAAAATGGACATACAGTAAAGGTTACTGCTTTCATACTCAAATGTTTTAAAAATGAGTAGTATTGGGCTCATTTTCATGTTTACGAAAGTTGCACATTTGTTGAGCCGTTTGATCTAATATACGTACACAAACACACACACAATCAGACACACACAGATGCACACACACATACGCAGACAGACAGACCGGCAGACACACACACACACAATCAGACACACACTGATGCACACAGACAGACAGACTGGCAGACACAAACACAAACACACACACGCACGCACAAAATTAGGCACACTCAGACAGACAAAATCACAAAGTATGTTTAGGCATTTGCCCCCATTGTTGCTGTAGTTAGGAGTCATGTCAAATTAAAAGGTCAGATGTCATGATGACAAGATATCTGATATTTCTTCAAAATTATTAATGCAATAATTTTCACAAATTTACAGCTCCAGGTCCTATTTTAAATATTTCATATAGGGAGGTATCCTTCCAACCAACACAAGGATGACCTTCTGCAGACCACTCAGGGCAGAGCTGCCTTAAATCATTTAAGGTTGCATCTATGAATTTTACAAAAGGATTAAGTAACCTGCAGTCGGCCCTAGATCCCTGGAGGGGTATTTTTTGCTGACTCGGAGAGCTCTACATCAAGACACTTAAATAGTGGCCGTGTGTGAAGTGGTGTTTCTCCAGCGGTACCGACCGAACATTTCTGCCACTTAAACTCCTGGGTTGCTCCGTCTGGGGCACAAACATTTGGATGTCTTCTTTTTTACTTTGTATAAATGCCTCCACAGGGGGCTGGGGTGGGGGTCTTGGAACACTAGAACAGTAAGTTGCAACAAAGAGGTTTCCTCATTTTTCACAAAAAGCAGCCCCACGGAAACAGAACGTGCCGGTTCTGTTTCCGTGGACAAACAGAGCTAAGGAAAAGCAGACCGTCCTATTTGACTCTGTTTCAGTCTCCATATTGAGGGGTGTGATTAGTAGGTAGTGTGGAAGCCACGTGCGCTCTTTCCCCTGATTTTCTGTTACGGGGATCAGCAGTGACAGAGCAGCAGTGTGTGGATGGGGATTAACCAGAGCCCCGCGTACTCAGTCAGTTTAACGTCGCTGGTGACAGGAAAAAAAATGTGTCTGTTCTCTCCAGACTGTGCACACACAGAGATTAACAGGAAGACTGCACACACAGAGATTAACAGGAAGACTGAGCACACACAGAGATTAACAGGAAGACTGAGCACACACAGGGATTAACAGGAAGACTGCACACACAGGGATTAACAGGAAGACTGAGCACACATAGGGATTAACAGAAAGACTGTGCACACACAGAGATTCACAAGAAGACTGTGCACACACAGGGATTCACATAAAGACTGTGCACACACAGAGATTAACAGGAAGACTGCACACACAGGGATTAACAGGAAGACTGTGCACACACAGGGATTCACAGAAAGACTGTACACACACAGGGATTAACAGGAAGACTGTGCACACACAGGGATTAAGAGGAAGACTGAGCACACGCAGGGATTAAGAGGAAGACAGCGTCTATTCAGGGATTCATGAAAAGAAATGCATTCGCTGTCAGCACTGTTTGACACTTACATTTAAGCATTTGGCAAACCAATTTAAACAGCTCACATTTTGTTTACATAGCAATTAAGTGATTGACACTGGTGCTGTTTAGGTTAACTACCTTGCTTAAGGTTACAAGGGTAATGCCCCACCTGGGAATCAAACCTGCAGAGTTACACGCCAAGTTTCCCAACCAGCATACCGTACTACTGCCCTTGTTCTCTTGTTGCTACATGAGAAATGAAAGGGCGATGGCACCACTAAGGTCAGAGGTCATTTCAGCTCCAAGTACCCTGTTGCTTTCAGAGCCCTAAACTGGGGTCCGGTTGCCTGTACTGTCATAAGCTGATTTTCTTCCTTTGGAGTTCTGGTCTGAACTCTGGTGGAATAACATGGACAAAATAAACACCAAGCAAAGGAAAATAATGTATGCAGTTATGCATGCAAATACATGTAAATAAAAAAGTGAGCAAATTTAAACCAAAGAGGAAAAATACGGTGACTGAGAGGACTGTGTTTGTGTGTACAGCCTCAAAAATATGTTGAGTTGTTTGGACTGTGTAACTGGCCAAGACTCTAAGAGAAGTTTTCGGAGGTTGCAATGACAAAATCTGTGTACAACAAAACACAAAAATCTAGGTGCCAATTAACGGCTTTACTCTTTGTGCAACCGGTACGCACGCACACACAAAGACACACAATTCAAGCCTTAATGAGGTACCTCATTTACATAATGGTGTGCATCTTCAGCACTGTTTTCCAAGCACAGTTAAAATGCATCGTTAAACGGTGTGTAAAGCTGAACTGAATTTATTACTGTAGATTTATTACTCTCATGCAGCTCATCCAACTTATTTTCCAAAAACATTTAACTTTTTGTTGCTTGACAGTGATCCAGATGCCACTTAGAGTAACACTCTGCCACCTACATTTTTATTTCTGAACACAAACATAGGAAATGTAAATTCAGTTTTTCTTATTAATGGGAAATTCTATCGCATTAGATCCGGGAAAGTAAAATGCTTTTGCAAATGAGAAATTCAAAGTTGCTCACAAGTTGATTACTTGGAAAATGTATTTGGAAAGTAACGCAGTGGGTAGGGGGGGGGGTGTTAAGTGGTGACTTTAGTGCCACATGGTATTGAATGCGGACTTATAGGTAAGGCATGTTTGTGATGGATATTTCTCACACCTATGGTGCTATATTCAATGTACATACGTACTGTAGCAGTTTAGAAAATATGATTTAAACATCTGATAAGGTATCATACAATCTGATACTTGTTTAACGATGATTGTTGGTTATTACGTAACCTCCCAGTGCAAAAACTAAGGAAATTAATCACAAAAACTGTGCTTTAAGTGAAATGATTGAATTTGCTGAAAGCCTGAAAAGACTTGAGCTATCTTCCCAGTGGTGAGTGCATGTTGTTTGAAGTACAGTAGACATACACAGAGCTGTAGCTGTTGTCAAAGATCTGTGCCGATACACCTTGATGGAAAGGCTGATGTTAGCGTTAGGGCGGATCAATTTAATTTCCTGTCTTTTGAGGCTTTCGACAAATGCAAACGATTCAGTGATTAATGCATATTATATCTTGAGTTGTTTGGACTGTGTGCAATTACCTAATGATCTAAGAGCAATTTGAGCAACAAGTCTGTCTACAACAATACACAAACATCTAGATTCCGATTAAAGCTTTTATTCTTTATGCCACACGAATAGACGCACGCACGCACAATTCAAGGCTTAATGAGATACCTAATTTGCATAATTATGAGCATCTTCAGCACTGCTTTCCAAACAAAAACATTTTTTTAATAAGCACAGTTTAAATGCATCGTTAAATGGTTTATAAAGCCAAAGTGGATATATTGCTGCAGATTTATTGTTCATGCAGCTCATCCAACTTATTTTCCAAAAACTGGAACTACTTTACTGCTCGACAGTGATCCAGATGCCACTCAGAACAAGACTCCGATATAGACTGCTCAGCCATTCTGACCGCCACAGACTACACTGCTCTGCCTGCTACAGACCACACTGCCATTCAGCTACAGGCCACACTGCTATTTGGCTACAGACAACAACACTGCTTTGCCTGCTACAGACCACACTGCTCTGCCTGCTACAGACCACGCTGCCATTCAGCTACAGGCCACACTGCTATTCGGCTACAGACCACAACACTGCTTTGCCTGCTACAGACCACACCGCCATTCTGCTACAGACCACACCATCACTCTGCAAAAAACCACATTACTGCTCTGCCTGCTACAGATCACACTACCTCTCTGCCTGCTACAGACTGCACTGCCATTCAGCTACAGACCACACCACTGCTCCGCTACAGGCCACACTGCCATTCTTCAGCTTCCTGTTATAACTTTCGTCACACTAGGTATTCACGGGTGTATTTAACAGGTGCTGAAACAATGAGCAAATTAAATAAGCCGCTGGGTTGGCCTTCAGCTTGCCTTACACTGCACAGCCATGAAGCATGGGAACTGAGCATCCCAGAGCAGGGGCCCAGAGGGACCGTAATTAGGGACGGAAACAGAGGTCAGGATCACATCCTGTTGTGAGAACAATGCACTCATGCAAACACACAGACCCAGACCCAGACAAACACACACACACACACCATAAAAGAAGCAAGTAGCAGCTTGTGAAAGCGTGCTTAGGCTACATAGCACTCATTCATTTAGATAATGAGAAAAATGAGATGCACGGTCCATATCGTCTCTAAGACAATGGAGGGTCTACCCACTGGTGATAAAAGATGCAATTATAGTAATCTTAAATTACTCAAAAATAAAAACAATTATTCATGATTCACGGTTAAGTAACCATCAGAGTTGGGGTTCAATTGAGACTTGAAAATTAACTGAATGAACAGGCCATAGGTTTCTATATGGAATTTACAATGAATCAAGTGAATTTCAATTCATTCTCCGTATAGGGTGAATTGAAATGGATTGGACCGCAACCCTGGTAACCCTAACAAAATGCAGACATCGGACACGCAACACATTTAGCCATCAGCACACATCACTGTAGACAGCAGGATGCCTCCGCATGTCTCTATGGTACCATAGATACAGTGCTCATACATATTTAATGTGCTCATAAAGCATACTGAGATGTTGCTTCTGTCCCGCAGATATGATAGCAGCACACATTTCTCACTCTTGCAGTTACCAATGCTCAGGGGACACAGCTTCATTGCAAAAAAAAAGTCTGTCTTAAGTGTTTCAATCTCACAATGAGCCTTAGTCTTTTTTTTCTTTCTCTCAAGTAGAAAATATTATGTTGTTTTAAGTTACTTTTTGCTTTACAATTGAAATTGTCCTACCCTATTGGCAAATTATGACAGTAGTAAAAATCTCACCTCATTGACAATCTGTTTGTCTTATTTAGCAAACAAGTAATAGATTTTAAGTATTAATATGACTAAAATGGTTAAGCCTTTCGGCAGAGGGTGGAAGCCACACACACCATGTGCTTTGCGATGGGTTTGCTCATCACATGTAAACTCTAGGCCTGTGGTTCTCAAACTCGTCCTGGGGACCCGTTGTGTATACTGGTTTTCATTACAACCACAATTGCAATCCCAGAATTTTAACAAGCGGTTCCCATGTTCATATTGTGCTATATTGAGCTATATAAAACATCAGGGTTGGAGCAAGAAGCACTCTAGGCAGCAGACTTCTGATGTTAATATGCAAAAAATACTCAAGCTCTTACGTGAGCAAAAATCAAAGAAGCACAACTCTTTCATAGCAGAGGTGTTGTTAGGTATTTGCTTTATATAGGCTTTTTGTCTATATGGTTTCTTTGAATATAAGTAAGATGGAAAGAGAGAAAATAGAAAAGTGTCTTGAGAATGTTGGTTAAAAACAAATACATATGAATAATCTACTGCATTCATTTTTGGCAGATAAACATGATGTATGCCCCCCATGACTTCATTAAAGCAGATTTAAAAAATATAAATCTAAACTGCACAAAAAATGAATGCCACTTTCATTGCTCAGCGTGATCTAGCAACGACAAATAGCAACCATTAAATGTGCATATTGTTTCAAAATGAAATATAGTTTTGCTTTAAAATTCCAATGATGCCCATTAATTCCAATAACGTTTCATAGGTGCTAGTAAGTAAACAGAACACAAGGGTTAATACTGTCAATTATTTGAAGGAATTTTTCTGCAAACGAATAGGTCAAAGTACTTGAAATAAAGTATTTTGACCAAAGCGTGTCAGACAATGGGAGAATGTTTGCAGGAGGCGGTCACTCTGACCGAAATTCCCACGGACAGAACCGATGTTGGTCCTATCTCGAAACTGACACAGAAACAGTTCCCATTCTGAGCCACATCCCTCCCACACACACCTACTCCTCCTCCTCCCCAAAGAGCAAGAATCATACACTGATTTTATCTCTCGTTCTGATACAGTAGCAGACCATAGTTCCGCTGAGGCAATGACTTCAGTTATTTTCTTTTAAAGGGGTATATCCAGAACAGAGTGTGGTATATAGCTAGTAAAGGCAATTCTATATTTTTTTAAAAAAAAAAACATTCCATTCTATTCTCCACAAAATAGCAGAAAAAAATTTAAAAGCCTCAAAACACAGAGGGAGTTGAAACAATCTAGGGAATAGGACGTCGAATTCCTAAACACTACAGTTACGCTTGAGATTTGCGAATTAATGTGCACAATATTTCAGTTGACTGAACATCCGTCTGAGCACTGAGATCTGAACTTCCAAAGGCAGAGGAAATCACCTTTAAATAATCAGAGCTTCTATGAATCGTGCCTACTGAAGATGAGGTAGAGGAGACTACCACATCAAATACACACACGCACATCTCTCTCTCTTTTCACTGCCAGGGCTCTCCATGGATGGAGCTAGGAGACGGGCTGAGCTGTGTTATTTTCTATGCTCGTGTTCTTTATAAATATGACAAAATACATACGTATGTACATTGTACGTGCATACACACACACAAACACACACACAGAGGAAAAGAACAATACAGCATCGGAAACTCGCAGTTGCCTTTCTCTGCAGCAAAGAGCACGAGTGAGTACTAAAGATCCGTAACAGCCAAGCACCAGCAGCAGCACTGACACACAGCCCATTTAAAAACATGCGCTCTGCTTACCTAGTGCCTCTGTCTCCCATGGCGACGGTCTGCGAGGGTCCAACCAGGGGTTTTCACCCCCCCCAGGATGGGAGAGGGGGCAGGAGTTATGGTGTACGGAGGGATGGGTGTGAGAGAGGAGGAGATAGGAGGAGAGATATTTGACTGTAAGACTGTGGAGGAGAGCCAAGCAGTGCTCTCTGCCACGCAGTTCCTCTTCTCTGTCCGGCTGAATCTAATTAAAACTGCATCTCTACTGCTTTTTACCCTGATCCCCACTCACAGTGCAGACAGGGCGCTTCCTGCACACACTCTGGAGCTCTCTCTCGCTCACTCTCTCTCTATCCCTCTTCCTCTCGCTCGCTCTCTCTCTCACCCTTCCTCTATCTTGCTCTCTTTCTCTCTCCTTATTGCTCGCTCCCTTCTCTCCTACCCTAGTGTTGCGTGTGCTGTTCTCCGACTGAGCCACGGGGTAAAATCCAGTTCCGAAGATCAAAATGTGTGTGTGTGTGTGTGTGTGTGTGTGTGTGAGGTGGGGGCTCAAGAAATCCTGGAGATTAGCCTTTTACTGCAATCTTTCATTGCAGTTCTGTTCCTATGCTCTCTCTGCCTTTCCGTCTCTGTCTATCTCTTTACTCTCTCTTCTCTCTCCCCACCCACCCCCTGCTTCTCTCTCTCTCTCTCTCTCTCTCTCCCTCTCTGTATGTGCAAGTGTTTGCAGTGGTTTGCAAGTCTCACTATAGCCAGAGCTGGAGATGGAGACAGTGGGTCCGAACCGTACACACCCCCTGTCCCCAAACCGACAGCAGACGTGAAAGCTGACACATTCAATGCCTCCCACACCGAAGGTCGGCATTATGGGAAATGAGATCTGGGGGGAACACACCACACATTGTTCCAGAACTGCAAGCTGCTGTTCATGGGCTTGGCTGAGGGAAGCGCGTATATACATCCCTTTTACTCATCCTCCAAAAAAATAAAATAAAAATAAAACTCATGACATGTCACAGCAGTCATTATACTGTCATCATTCCACAGTCACACGCAACCGATCCCTTTTCCTAAACTGTTACTGTTCCTGGTCGTCCCCTGAGAACATCAACAAATAACAAACCGCTTATTGTTCCATGTCATAATTTTCTCTGTAAACAACATGGCGTGGTACTGTATGCCATCACTGATACAGTCAATTTTACTGGATTACAAGCTGTCCACTGACCCCGCTTCATTACACAATGCTATAATGAGATTCAGCAGGAAATTACACTTTCCAGGGAAACAATGTTACTACAAACATATGAGCAATTACTGGTGCCAGACAACTCATCGCTCACAATTATCTCTTACATTTAACCAATGAATTAAGAGGTTATCCTGAAGAGGCAGTGTTGGAAATTTACATGTTTAGTGTGCAATTGAAAATTCTCTCCTATCTAGACTTACAGTTGTTTAAGCATTATAATTGCTGAGAGTCCATAAGCCCAGATCAAAGATGGCATTTCTGAGATGTGTGTGATATTGAAGTGTATGTAGGACTTCACGCCATAAACACATACCTTTAAAAGACAAGTTTGAGTTTCTCACATAAGAAAAATGAGAAAATAAGACAAATGGACACAAAGGATTTTATTTCAGCAAAAAACTTGTGTCATTCCTTCAATGTAATCCCAGCTACAGTACATTTATTTTAACAATGGTTTGTTACATTCCACAACCACCACAAAACACAAATAAAAGGAAGCATTACAAATGAATTATTATGTAGTCAGTACAGAGAACCCCATTAGAAAACCTATGGCATTTAAAAATAAAAAAACAAAGGTCACAAAAGGTCATCCTTTCCCTCCAAAAACATTTCCCTTAAAATGAAAAATGGCAAAAGCAAGTTGCCAAGTCCAGAAACAATGGCACAATAAAAAAGACAATGTTCCTATTTCAAGGTTATGAATTACAGGTTTTTATCATGAGACAGTTTTTCTAAGGCATCCCACATTTCTTATTTTATGCTTTACTCCCATGTTCTCTCCGATTAGGAATGCCCAAATGGGAGTGTAGACACACACACACTCTCACCCAGAGAATGTGGGACCAGCTTCTTCTTTTCACACCACAGCCCACAGGCCAAGCTCACCCAGAGAGGGGTAAGAGGAAGGTTCTTCACCTGCAACCTTAGGGTGAAGCCACACATCCTCCGACTGGAAGCAAATTTCTCTCCATTCTTTTTCAATGAGAAGCGATTTTTTGTGTTCACAAGGCATGCTGGGATAGCTGGCAACACGAGGAAAGCCGGTGAAGCAAGCAAAAGGATGGGGAAAATAGTGCAATAACCAATCAGATCAAAGATCTGACGTGTATATTGTTGCCTCTTTTTTATTTTTTTTTATTTCACCTTTATTTCACCAGACAAGTCATTAAGAACAAATTCTTATTTACAATGGCGGCCTGGCAAGCGACAAAAGCCACTTAAGGGAAGGGGAGGTGGCCCCTGCGCCCCCCCGTTTAAAACTGTAATCGCCCACAAGCGGCCGACTGTGGGAGGCGAGAGCGATGCCAGGCGATCCCACCGGAGGACGTGTAGCTTCACCCTCAGCCAGCAGATCGCGGGTGCTGGATCGACCAGGGGGGGTCACTAGAGAGCAACGAGACGTGGATCTCAGCTGAACCCTCCCGAACTCCACCAGGGGGGCGCGTCACCCTGCGTAGCTGTTAGCCTCAGTCGGCGGCGGGATTCCATCCAGGACCGTGGGGCTCATCCCTGAACTGCCTTAAGGATGAGCCATCCTAACCCTGAGCTAACCCGAACCCCTCATTTTTATTTCAAGGGATACATTCTCTCATGAACACTTTAAAAAAAGATAAAAATTGGAGTCATAACACTTCTGAATATTAGTATTACAAATATTATACAATTTTGATTCAGAACGACACATTCATTTTAACTCGTTGTAAACCTATTTCACTGTAAACCAACTCAAAGGGCTACACTGAAATAAAAACAAGAATTTCACCGTTTTTAAAACAAAATAAAATGTCTGTTGCAACCTCATAAAATTGAAAGGTTGCAACAAATACTTGAAACTGTAATTTTCATTGTAATGAAAAAAGTAATCAGACAAGGAATGTACCCAAGGTCTCAAGGTCTGTGTTTTTACTGCATGTACACACCCCCAGACCTCCCCCTAAACATCACACCACTACGGAACTCCAAAATGTCATTATGTTTGGAATCAAGCACTACCTAAGACAGTTAACTTGCATGAGTCAGAGAGCGACGCGGTTACAAATGCACCACGTAATTCATGAAGTACACAAATTAAGCATGGCCTTTTGATCTTTTTCTTTTTTATGAAGATAATGTGGTCTATCCACAATTACTACACCGCAATTTTAATAAAATAAAAAAATAAAAATAAAAAAAACAAGCGCTAAGGAGGCACTTTGAAGCATGATTTAAACTCAATTTGCATAAAGTCTATGATCCCTTTAGAACACAGCTATTGCATAGTGCAGAAAGACATTTACACTTCAATTAAAAACGCTCTGTTGTGCACAGGCAAATGGCTCTCTTGGCAAAGATAAATATCACAGCAACACAAAATTGGAGCCATTGATGATTTCACAGAAAGAGCTGTCAGAGTGGCCAAATGTGAAATCAATGCATTCCGCCTTCAGCGTGGGGAAGTCTGAAATATATATTATCAGGCAACGACTGGCACTGTGCTAAACAAGCGGAAGACAGCACAGGGGGTTCCCGACCCTGGTCTGGGACAGCCACAGGGGGTTCCCGACCCTGGTCTGGGACAGCCACAGGTTTGGGGACCCCAGAAAGCCCGGTGGCGCTCTAGTACCAGGTTTGGGGACCAAAGCAAATCCTGTGACTCTCCACGACCGGGGGGGGGGGCTCCTGGTGTAGGGGCGGAAGCTCCAGATGATGACTTAAATCACATAAACTGATTGATTGACTGATTGATTGATTGATCAATGACTGATTAAGTGACCATGCAGATGCCCAATGGGCTGTTCCATGTTTCATTCATCTCAGGAGCAGTTTTTATTCTTTAAGCTGAGCTTAAGCAGGTAGCCCACAGTTAAACGCCAACATGCTAAGGACGACTGATCATCAACAAGGCTAAATGCAGACATTCAGGCAAACAAATTAAATTAAAACAGTAACACGGTTTTAAATAGTCCACGTCAGCATTAAAAATCTTTTAATGTTAATGTTTAATGTTTTATCCAAAGTGCCAATATTACTTTACAATTCCAGCAAGCAGAATGTGCAAATGTGTCATTATAAAAAAGGAACTGCAAAAAAAAAAAAAAAAGGACACAAAAAAAACCGAAGCTCTTTGAAGTGCAAATTAGGCGAGAGAACATCGTACGACAGAACGGAAATGGAGGGCGGAGATGGAGGGGTCGACCGCTCTTCCTTTCATCAATTTTTAAACCGCTCGTTCCCCCCGCCTCATCTTCCACCCCTGCCCTGCCCCGCCCCACCCCGCCACACAGAAAAGAGCTTTGTGCATGTGAGATAGTTAACCTAATTCAAGTGCCCTCTCTCTCCCTTGCTCGCTCTGGCTGTGCGCAGGGCATAGACTCAACAAAGGTGAAAGCTTACAATAGCCACTGGCTTTCGCCACGTCTGTTTCCTTTACAAAACAGAAGAGGCTTCCCTTCTTTATTTAGTTTTTTTTAAGGACTGGGTTACCGTGGGTACATTAGCATGGGTACAGGGGTTTGTTCACTGAGCCAAGGCTTGTGCACGTCTCCCCATCTCCTGACAGTACAAGTGTATGTACAGTACATGATATCTGACACTGCACATACACAGGGCAGTGTGATCTCTGATACTGTCATGTACAGGGCAGTGTGATCTGATGATGCATCACCCTGGCTTGCAATCCCACGCTTTAGATGGTAGGAATCATAAATGTGGGTGAGTGTTACTTCTTTTTTTATTTTTTATTATTATTGCTTCTCAAACACCACCGCTTTTTGTTCTCCTGCTCAGGTTATGCATTTTGGAATGTGTGCAGCTCTTATTGTGAATTCATACCTGAAAGACACACTGAAACATTGCACTTAGTGGGTTAAAGGAAAAATAAGGTCACCGCAGTGTTGACACATTTCCCTCGCAAAACCGCAGTGATATCGGACACTGCCAAATCAGCTGTTCCCTTTGTGCCAGGGGCCTTCCGTGCTTACAACAAAAACGAACGTTTTGGAAATCGTATTTCAAAGGATTCATTCAGTCTAGCTAGCTGTGCATCAGCCCCAAAACAGGTGATGTAGGAACGACAACAACAATAAAAACAATAAACATCATCTCACTCTCACAGAAAACACAGTGAAGGGGGGGGGGGGAAACTATAGAACTGGGCTTGTAGCACAGCGATTGCAGGTTTGATTCCCAGGTAAGACACTGCAGTTGTACACTTGAGCTGGGTACTGCACCTGAAAAGCTTCAGTAAATATTCAGCTGTATGAATGTATTCTGTGTAAAATGTGCAAATCGCACTGGATAAGAGCATATGCTGAATGCCTATAATGCAAACCAAAGACAAAATAAAACATAAATTATGCTGGGTTGTGCATGTTTTGCCATCCACATTCTTTCAAAGCTTGTGTCCCAGGTCCAGATTAGGTGATTTAGAGCCTTAACAGAACCAGGTTTACCCACTCCTCCAAGCTATGGCTGCGAGTCACTAAGAGCTATGGTTAGGGCTAACAGGGCTGTGATCCACACCCCACGATACCCCACAGGAAGACTGATGAAGCACTCTGGGTAAATGCCATGCCACCACTCACGCCACACACGGCACCAACTGCCGGTCCACGGAACGACAATGGAAGGAAGGCAAGGTAGACTCTCCCGTTTGAGCGGGAAACCTACATTCAGAAAGCTTAGGATCAGAAAGAAAACAAACCCGTTTACTGGCGGCTTATAACCTGTCCCCTATACTTACATACTACATATTATTAACAAAACAAACACAAATACAAAAACAAATCCCTAAAAAGGCAGCCAATCAGCAGTCTGGAGGTGGTCCACACACGCCCACCAAAACAGGGGAGGAGAAACGCCAGGCCGTTTGAGTCCGAGGAGAACCAGGTGACCCCACCCACACTTCCCTGCATGGAGTTGGGCTCGAAACCTTTTTTTTTTCTTCATTTTTAACCATGCCAGTGGGCGGGTTACCGTAACACAGGGGTCTCCTGTGCACTCCGAAATAGCGGGGCCTTCCCTCAGAAGTCGCTCCACAGGACGGCCCGTCGGCTCTTGTCCACGCTCACCACGTACTGCCCAGAGGCGGACCAGGACAAAGCATTGACCGAGGAACTGCAGGACAGAGAGCTTCAGTCACATCTAATGCAAGGATCCATCACACCACAGCATAACATACACATACGTACAGAGACACATAAATACAAGACAGAGAGCTTTGGTCACATCTAACGCAAAGGATTCATCACACCACAGCATAACATACACATACGTACAGAGACATATAAATACAAGAGAGAGAGCTTTGGTCACATCTAACGCAAAGGATTCATCACACCACAGCATAACATACACATACGTACAGAGACACATAAATACAAGACAGAGAGCTTTGGTCACATCTAATGCAAAGGATTCATCACACCACAGCATAACATACACATATGTACATAAATGCACATATTAACCCTGTCTGCAGAAATTAACAACAAATTTCTCCTTTTGTATGATTGTATATTTTGGACAGCTACATGTTTTCATGAATATTCTCTGTATAAGCGTTTTCAGAGTTACAGTGTTTTAAACACGTATTTCCATAAAGCCATGTTTGCCGACAAAATCAAAATTCAGTCCACGCATGACGAATGGCAAGATGCCTAATGAAGTCCATCGTGACCACTTACAAAACCCAAAAACAAATAAACTTGCCCAAAATGTGCTGCAGCTTGTTTGCGAGTTAAGCTTGCAGAGTTATTGGGTACAGTGTGAACTTGGGGGACCGCTTGGAACAAATTCTCCCTTCTACTGAACCCACGGGACTACTGAGCGTGAACATCTTCTGCTTCAACTGACGCGTGGTTTAGCCGCGATCAGCGCACACTGCGACTGCAGCCAGGCCAAAGATGGGCGGGGGCGGCGGCTGACGTCAAAGGGAGACTGCAGGCCCAGGGGACCCGACATTTCATCACTGCTGGAGGACAGACTGTAAAACGCTAAGGACAAACCGCTAACATCTATTACCGCCAGCAACGAACAGCTGGGGCCATCCCTCTGGCTGTGCAGTGATGTCACACCAAACAGGACTAGTATACAGTGACATCGCACATAAAACAGCACCAGGTAAACAGTGAAATCACACACTGAACAGGATCAGGTAAACAGTGACATCACACATTGAACAGGAGCAGGTAAACAGTGACATCACACACTGAATAGGACAGGTAAACAGTGACATCAAATACTGAACAGGACCAGGTAAACAGTGACATCAAACACTGAACAGGACAGGCAAACAGGGACATCACACACTGAACAGGAGCAGGTAAACAATGACATCACACACTGAACAGGATCAGGCAAACAGTGACATCACACACTGAACAGGACAGGTAAACAAAGACATCATACACTGAACAGGACAGGCAAACACTGACATCACACACTGAACAGGATCAGGTAAACAGTGACATCACACACTGAACAGGACAGGTAAACAACGACATCACACACTGAACAGGACAGGTACGTTACCTGTGCATGCCAGGCAAGCAGGTCTCCAGGTTGCCAGAGTTGACGTTCCAGACGTAGACAGCACCGTCTGCTGAACCCGCGGCGAGATAGTTTCCATCGGGGCTGGAACACGAGAAGAGACAGCCGTTACCCTCCCCATACATAAAGGAAAATGTTTGGTTTTTTAAAACGGCAATAATGGAGATGTAAGGGTTCTTTTTCCCCCCACTATGTAAATCGTGAAACTTTTGAAGCTGTACCACATTTTGTTTCTGACCTTCTGCATCATTTTAGAAAGTGAACTATTAACTGGTAGATAATCAATATAATATAGAACAGAGAGACATAGCATAATGAATGATGAGAACAGGCTATGCAGCCCATCTGAACTCACCATTTACCTCCTGCAATCAATGTACATAAACAACACACGTATCCTCTGAATGAGACACTGGACTAAGCAAATAAACTGGTGAGAACAAAATTGCTAAATACTCTTAATTATGCAGTAAAAAGAACTATTTGCTAGACCACGCAGAGTAGGAGGAAATGCATGGTCCACTGTAGGGACGGGCCAACCCTGACTCTGATGACATGGTCGAATGATTCAGGTTTTCTGTAGCATAATAACAGAGTTTTTCTTTCCCCCTGCAACCAGACACGACCATTCTGTGAGCATAAAATGCCTGTTTTTGTGGGATGAGTTCTTAGCATCTGTTTGGATTATTATTAAGACCTATTGCGCAAAAGTATTTGTTGAACTTGGAGACGAGGACTCTATTCAGAGCGCAGGAGATTTCGAGGGACATTTCTGGCAAGTGAAGTGCGTAAAAAACAACGCCCACTGCGAAGGGACCCGGTGTTTACATCCCGGACGAGCCACGGACTCCTCATTTCCTCCTAATGATGGCAAATGGGTGGATTTTCAGCCTCTCTGGGGACGGGGAGCTCAGTCTGCCCTGTGGGCAGACGGGAAACTTTTGGATCCAAATGAAAGAACGTTGCTCGGAATTACAGTCAGGTTTCGGTCACGCACAGAGGTTCGGCAGGGCGAGGAAAAAGGCAGAACCGGAACTCAAGTCAAGTACAAGCACGGGAAAACACTAGCCAACACTTCCAAATACTTCTGCAGCTTTGAGAGGCCAGACTGCGTATTTAACAAAAGAAAATTACATCGGTTAGCAACAGCTGCTCCATAAACCTGGCTATTCCCCTTGTAAATGAGGTCACTAACTCTGGAACAGAACGCTCACAGGTGCTGTCCTAAGCAGCTGACATAGGCTCCTCTGGAACAGAACGCTCACAGGTGCTGTACTAAGCAGCTCACACAGGCCCCTCTGGAACAGAACGCTCACAGGTACTGTAGCACACACAGGCTCCTCTGAGGCCCGCTAATGAAACTGGTAAGCTACACCAGAAGACCTCATCTTCAGAAACTGCTTCCCTTTTCTTACCTCCACTGCCAAGATACATATCGATACTGACAGCAAGAACATAAATACATAAGTTACTCTAGACTCTAGTGGCCGCTAAATGCTTAATATGCAAACAAAATAATAAAATTAAAAATAAAAATTAAATAAATACCTCTCCTTCAAGAGAAGCCATCCCATAAATGCATTTAAACTAGTAGTTTCCCCACCCAGAAACATGTATTCCATGCATTAAGCACTTCATGCTCAAGGATAGCGAGACTCACTGTTCAGAAATTAACTGTAAAATTAAAGTGACTGTTTAACATGATGTCATTTCTGCTCTGCACACATTTGAATGGTCTACATGGAAAAAGCTAATCTGCTCTTGTAACCGCACACATAATTTGCATTAATGTTTCATGCATTTTCAGTCAGGACTAAATCACTGAGAAGCCTCAAATGAAAGCCTCTTTTGGCTTTACAGTGCTTTCGCTGTGACCAGAGACCTACAGTCCGGGAAGAACGCGTCTTTCCCTGCCTCTGCCCATTTTTAACGTAGTCAAAAAAACGCCCCAGAGCGAAAGAAAACAAAATGATTCTTGGAAAAATGCAGTGAGAAAACTGTGATGCTAAACAGCACACATCCCTCCCACCAGCTGCCATTACTCCAGGGCCTCCAGCTCTTCGGCTCAAAGGGCTATTTAGTCTCACAAAAACGCAAATGCTAAACCCCACATGACATTCTGGGAAACGTGCTCAGCGCATCACTCCAGTGCGTCAGTCGGATGCCAAAAGCATTCGGTCCAAAAGCATTCGAGTCAACAGCACACAGGGGGGGCGGGACTTCCCCATATACTCACATATGAAGGGATATGTGATGAGACGTGTTTTTCAAGCAGAGTTACCCATACCACATTTCTTAAAATATGTAGTGCTTACTATTGTGCATCGCAACCACACACTCTTCCTGTTTAGCTTACAGAAGACTCCCATAGTGCATTTCTCTTGGTCTTCACCACACCACATGGGAAAAGCCATGCACTGCATTCTGGGAGAATTATTTTTGGATGAAGCTAGCCCAGAAATTGGTAATGGCAGCATAAATTGCCTTCTTCGTTTGAGTTGGCTCACCTGAAGATGGCCTTGGTACTGTCGCATCCACACTTGAAACCATCGGCTCTATGAGAAGCAGAAATGTAACAATTTAAATGCATTTCATTAGTGTGTGAAACCATAAAACCTTTAAGCAAAAAGAATAATGATCCAGACAGACAAAAGTCATTCCATGGTTCCAATGTAGGCTAAACATGTGCTTAACTTGAACTGCTTCCGAAAATATCCAGCTGCACAAATGGATTGTTCGTAAAAATGTAATCTGCACAAGTCTCACTGGACAAGATGTGTGAATGCCATGCACTATAATGTATAAACGGTAATAAAGATCATTACATTTAAGATCTAGGAACCATAGCCCCGGATCTCTGTTTGAAGGGGAACAGTTTGACTGATGGACCCCCTGGAACAGCTCTACCTGTAGGTCCTCCTGGAGTTGCTCATCCTCAGATCCACCACCTGCAGGCTCTCGTCTCGGGAGCAGCTGAGGAGCTGCCGGTGGTCGGGGCAGATGTCCAGTGATGTCACCTTCCCCTGCAGAGGAACTTCCTGTGTGCAGCTCGCTGCCCTGAGGACAGAGGGACAGACCACACAGTTACACTGAGTATGTACAACTACACACACAGCTACACTGAGCATGTACAATACAGCTACACACACACAGCCACACTGAGTATGTAAAACTACACACACATAACCTGCATGGTTGGTTTCAAAAGGTACATTTCAGTCCATTTATCCGTTTTAATTCCAGTAGTATTCATAGCAGGAGATGCAGGAGTGTAGGGAAACCAGCATACTCAGTGGCTGGATTCTAAGGGTCTACTATCAAGAAAAAAAAAATCCTGAGGAATTGATCAGAATGGCTCTGAGAATGTGAAGAAGAAATTAATAAGCCAATCGTAAATAAATAATTGCGTAGATTATCTTGCTGAAATTTTGAAATTCAGGATGGAGGAAATCCCATTACAGGGAAAAGCAGAGTTAATTATGTGGGCCAACTGTTGCTAGGCGACAGCCGAGAGAGAATGAGCCAGGCTGCAGCTCCAGATTCAATTCAAGAGTGCATAAGAGGCGACTACCCCTGCCTTTCTACAGCTCTCTCTCTCTCCGTCTCGGTCTCTCTCTCACACACACGTAAACACACACACACACACACACATACTTACACACACACACACACACACATACACACTTCAGTTGGTTTCATGGCCCGGGGTGTAACCATCAGCTGCTGTGACTCACCTTACGGCACCAGACCAGAATGATCACATTCACAGATAAATGAAGTACACCATCAGTAACCAAAATGGCTGCCGAATAGCCTCAGTTTATGAATAAACGCAGGGAGTCGGCATCCGCACACTGTCGGAATCTACATGCAAATTCATAGGCACCATTTCCAAACAGCGAGTCAGAAACAGTGGGGGTGAAATTTATACGAATACTCTGAGCGCGTGCAAACTGTCTTAAAGACCTCGCAACATTTGCATTTCACAGCAAATCGCTTCTGCTTCAGCGCTTTCACACACATTTGGGATCCGAGTATCTGTGGAAATGGTTCTGCACGCTTCTCTACAGACTGAACACATTGTAGTGGTCTGTTATGTACTGAAGTCTTGGAACAAAGCACGTTTGCAAAGGCTTTTTTTTTTTTTAATTCAGGGCTACATGTGTGCCGCCAATGAAATGTGAGTAAAGACTGGAACAAATCTAATTCCGAAGGCATTATCGCGCTTGGAAAGTGCTCTTCCTCTGGCTCTCATTACACAGTGCTGATGCTCTCCTCACAGAGACGGCCATTTTAAATACACACCGTTTCTGGAGGGTTTACATCTCCTAATCACTTCTGGTTTGGCAAAAGTAGACAAAGGGAGATTTGGACAAGCCTTTAAAAATCACGAAAGGGACCAAAAAAGTTAATTAGAAATGTTTTTCCAAGTTGAGCTCTGCCAGTAAGTCAAGGTGGAAATTAGTTTAAGGTTGATTCTACACTGAAATTTTACATGGAGAGTTAATCGATGCATGGAAGAGCTCGCCAGGTCATGCAGACCCTCTGTTGAAGTCCAGGTATGATGCTGTGCTGGATGCTCTCCAGACCGTAGGCAAATCACGAACTTACATGGGCTGAATGGCCTCCTCTTGTCATTATGTATTCTTATGTTCCCTGTACCACGCACAAAAGTATCCTACACCTCAACCATACACTTTCATTTATTTATTTATTTTGACCAACGTCCTGCTTAGCTCCCTACGATGCACGACTGGAGGTCCTGTTACCTGCTGTCCCAGAAGCGGATCTTCCTGTCGTAGTGCCCGCTGATGATGAAATACTCCGAGCAGACCACGTCACTGCAGTACGACAGAACGTCGATGGTCTGGATGCCTGCGGGGGGGGGGAGAGAGCGCTTCTAAACGACTGGTCCACAGAACGGCTCCAGAGACTCCAGAGGTCCCAGGTACCACGGACTGGGCCTCACATGCAGATGCACCGCACAGCCATCTCACACAAGTCCGCCATAATGGAACGTTCTGCATCTGACCCACACATAGCGTGTGCTCCTGCCGATCAATCATATATTCAACACGGGGGTAACACACAATGCTCTAAGAGCCATCGCATGAGGCACATTTAAATACCGTTTATCAGAACATGAAAACACTTCTGATGCCAGCACAACCAACCAACAGGGCCGATAAAAGCAGGAAGGACTCTCACGCTCAGTATCGAACAATAATAAAATGCAGAAGAGAGCAGAATTTAAACAAGAAATAAAAACCACACGCAGGAAGTAAAAAAACCCACTTCTGCTGCATGGCAAAACTTGATGACAGATAAAGGGTTGGGTGGACAACTGTGGGTAATGTGCCTGAAATGACTTCTGGGTAAAGACTGTCCTGTCCTGGATGTCTCTCTCAATACCATGGCAGAATGCCTGAACTCGTACAGATTTATCACCAGTAAACTATTTCATTTAACACACATGAAATTGATTTCATTACTAATTCAGTTCGACTAAAGTACGTTTGTGCATTGATTTTGTTTTTATTATTTTGGGAAGAGCATACAGAATGTTTTATGGCAGTATGCAATAAAATATGAACACAGGATTGAGAAGAGATTCAAACTTTGTTTGGCATTAATTTTTGCTCCATCATTTCAGAACACTGAAGGTGTTAAATGTGTAGCACAAATTTGACGTGAGAAGTCAGAGGATCAAGTAGGCAGTCCATGACCTATTTTTAACTTATTAAAGTGCTACTTTATCAAGACCAGGGCTGCCCAACCCTGGTCCTGGAGATCTACAGTCATGTATGTTTTTACTCCAACCCAAACAAAGCACACATCATTAAACAGCTAGAGATCTCATTAAGCTCCTAATTAGTAAAATCAGGTGTGCCAAATTTGGGTTTAAATGAATACCGTCAGGACGATAGATCTCCAGAAACAGGGTTGGGCAGCCCTGCTCTAGCTATTAAATGAGGTGTTCTTTTTTAGGGCTGAAATCAAAACCTACAGCACAGCAGATCACCAAGACCAGGGTTGAGAAGCCCAGCTGTGAAATGTTTTAAGGCAGATAAAACACACAGGAAAGTCTCTTATGTGAATAACCTTCCTCACAGAAAGGGAGACATGAGGAAGACTCTGGCTTTGACTCACAGGCCGCGCGTTGGAGATCCCAAACCTTGACGGTTCTGTCAGCACTTCCTGTCACCACCTGCCGTAGGCTGCACTTAAACTTGGCCGCTGTGACTTTGCGGGAGTGGCCAGTCAAGGTGAACTGCAGGACACAGACAAGACATTCAGCCTGGGCATACGCGCATGCAAGTGTGACAGAATTCTCTGCTGATAATTCCAGTTTAAACCAGTCTAAACTGGTCCAGCTGGTTTAAGCTGTGTTTCTGACACTTTAAGCTGGTCAACCAGCTTTTCACCTAACCAGCCTATAGAGTCAGCTAGTTGACTAGTTTCATTAACAGCTTACTCTACCAGCTTAACCAGCTTTGACCAGCTCTGTCCATAGCTAGAGACAAGCTTTCACCAGCCACAGACCAGCTACAAGTGTCAAAACAGCCTAAATCATCTGAAACCAGCTTAGAATCCCAGCCGGTCTTAGCTGGAATTTTCAGAAGGGTTGTTTTTTTATACAAGAAGGAGACTCAGAGTGTTCTGAGCCACTGATTAATCATGACCTTGTGTAGGTGGGACCCAAGGGGGGGGGCAGAATCAAAACCAGCCAAGTCAACCAATGATCTACAAGAGAACGCTGGCCACAACATTGTGGAGCCAATCAGACTGTAGGAAACCAATCTCAAAAGCTGTTATCTCCCTTTCGAGAGTAGCTCTGGGGTTATGACTGGCGTTTACCCAGTTTTCTGACTGTTCAAACTGGCATGAGAATTTTCTGCAGTAACATTTACAGTTTGATATCATATGATCACTGAAACACAGTTTGTGTTGCTGCAAGACTTCGTAATGAGTGACATCAAGCTAGTGCACAAGAAAGTGGCTGCTCACTGAAAAAACTTTCCCTTTCATTTCATTTCAAATCTATTCATTCCGTCCCGTTTCCCCTGACTGTTACTACTGGCGGTAGCTACGTCATCCATGAATTTTCGGAGACGTCCCAGCCCAATCAGTGGGAGCCCTGCACGCCGTCACTCTTAGCCGCGGCCCCGTTCTCCGACGGCTTGACGAGGGACGTGCCTGGAACAGCAGCAGCGGTGCCTACCTTGGGCGCGCAGTCATCCAGGCTCCAATACAGGGCCGACTTGTCATACGACGCCGCTAAAATCTTGGTCCCCTGATTTAAGAAACAAAATGAAAACAACAGCGTACACCCCCGCGTTAAAACATTTGACTTCCCGAACAAATCCTTGCAGCGGTTAAAGCAGTGGCAAGTTGCCTTCACGCGTACAAACGAACGGCAGGCAAATATTAGGCCACGCCTACCCTGAGGTACTGAATTGATGTTTCCTTACTAATTAACCTCCAATGCAATAACATTCACAGCATCAAACAAGTGGGCAGGCAGGTAGGTGCCTTTGAAACGGCTTGTACTTACGGTCGGGTCGAATTCTATGCTCGTTATTCCCTCGTTGCTGCCATCAAGTGAGCCTCTGTTGTACAGCATGCCTGTCGCCAAGGAAGAAAACATGCTAGGATTCACAATGCACGCATACAAAATGGGTTATCAGCATCTCAGCATCACAACCAATCGTAAGTATCATTACGCAAACAAGATACCGTTAAGTAACATATTAGATGCAAGAGCGGCAACTATAGGTACACTGCTTTTAAGTACTGAAGAATTGCAAAATATAAACCATGTCCAGCAAAGAGCAAGATATTTCAAAAATAGAATTCTGTTTGTGGCTCTACATCCACGGTGTATGCATTACACCATAAGAGAACTTTTAAAATCCACCAAATCAGAATCTCAAATTTTGTGTGAGGGTGGAAATGAAATCATTCTGCATGACTACTTAGCAATGAAATAAGAGGTGAAAACTGGACATATTAAAATCCACCTCAATTACCGATAGCCTCAATGCGTGCTTGTTTCTGTTGTGGTCCAGCGCATAAGAACTGAAGTCAAGGCCTAAATTGGCTGCTGATGGATAAAGAAACCATTGGCCCCACTTACACCTGGCCAATTCTCGCATCTTGATCATCTAGAATATATCTGGATTGGTATTATCCACATAAAAAATGCAAGTGTAAATGCACTTGAGACGCGTTAAGAACAGATTAAAATCCGATCGCCTAAACCACTTCAGGAGGTGGTCTGAGACGCAATCGAGACCAATGTTACACAAGTCTAAATGTGTCAGATTTTCCAAGACGCACACAACAACCAAAAATCCTCCCAAAGTATAACGTCACCCGATGTAGCTCTTCCCCCAAAGCAGAACACAGGTAGCTTCACCATTAAAACCAAGAGGTGGGCGGTACAAAACAGGAAGTGGGTTGTCAGGGTTTTGCATTGTAGGTGAAAAACAGAAATCGGATTTCAATCCAGCTAACCACAGACACAACTGAATACAAAGTGTAAATGCAATGGAGCTAAATCTTATCCGGATGCAATCTAGATGCAGGTCACGTGACCAGGTGTAAAATGGGGCTCTAGAAACCTGGAGAAACTCTGGCTCTCCAGGACTGGAGTTTGATATCCCTGTAAAAGGCCATACTGCCATCTGCTGGGGAAAGGCTGTACTCTTTGGGAATACATGATTAAGGCTGGGTGTTTTTCACAGGAAGCAGAATAAATCAGTGGAAGAGTATAAAAAAAACATTAATTAAATTAATAGATCACATGTGTAGCAGTGAGAAATGATTGGAATAACATGTGCAACTGTCGCAATTGCTTGATATGTCAAAAACTACCTGCAGTGACATCACAGGAACTGCCCACCCGTTATAGAGAGTACCTGCAGTGATATCACAGGAACTGCCCACCCGTTATAGAGAGTACCTGCAGTGATATCACAGGAGCGGCCCACCCCTGTTATAGACAGCACCTGCAGTGACATCACAGAAACTGCCCTCCCCTGTAACACAGAGCACCTGCAGTGACATCACAGGAACTGCCCATCCCTGTAACAGACAGCACCTGCAGTGACATCACAGGAACTGCCCACCACTGTTACAGAGAGCACCTGCAGTGACATCACAGGAACTGCCCATCCCTGTTATAGAGAGTACCTGCAGTGACATCCCAGAGCTTAATCACTCTGTCAGTGCCTCCTGTAGCCAGCAGGTTCGAGCTGGAGCTGAAGCGGACTGCATTGATGCCCAGTTCATGTGCGTCCTTGGGGAAGACAGAGACAATGATAATGTTCAAACTGTGAAAAGCACAAGAAATTAATTAATCTAATTTTGGTTAGATTTTATTATTATTTTTTCTTCCCCCAATTGGACATCCCCATATGAAATCCATGCAGAAATTCAGGCGTTGTTGTGAGAAGTTGGGGTGGGCAACGGTGGCCGAATTATTTCGATTCAAATAAGCACCATGGTGTAGAATCTGCCCCCTGTCTATATAATGGGCTTGAGCATGAGCCTTATGACCGCATGTAAGAACAGGGCCATCACATCACTCTCATCCTCTTCATCGATGCTCAACGCCACACAGAAGAGCAAGGAACCCAGTTCAGATAGTCCGAAACGACACAGGAGGGAGAGCGGCCAAATCCGAACAAAGTAACACGGTTTGCTTTGCCCAGCGATGCTTAACCATCACACAGAGAGGCAATTAAAGACGTGAACAAAACTGGCTTTATCTACACGCAGAGAGATAACATTTATTGCGGCAATATCTTTATGGAATTGGAATTAAATTCTTCTTTTTAATTTTTCAGTAATCTGCAGAAATTTAGGTAGTGTTTTCATTATTTTAATAATTTACCCAGGTCTGCTAATAATATTCTGTTCATAGAGACAGGAACCAAATTCTTGTCTGAAACACCAATTGCTCATTCTGTCACCTAGAACATTCCTTTGAAAGGTACCAATGGCAGTTTTCAGGTTTGAGGCTAACTACTGTGCAATGGGGATTATTGTAAACTATTAGATCCAGGAATCATCAACATTGTTTATCTGGGGACTAAAACTAGGCGATCACGAGAACTATTTTGCAAGAATAACGTTTTGGACTTCAGTATCTAATGGCACCAAACAGCTTGTGCTTTGTGGATTTTCACAATGTAACTTCCCATTTTGTACATACTGCTTACATTGCATGTGATGTGACATGCATGGGCTAAAGGTCTCTGCATATTGCACTGGATAGGGGAATTTTCTTACTGTAACCAATTACAGCTGCTATTATTATTATTACTGTTATTATTATTATTAATGTTGTTGATATTAGTAGTAGTAGTTGTAGTAATAGTAGTACTAGTATCATTACCACTAATATTTTCACTACTATTATTACTACTACTGGTACTACCACTATTATTATTATTATTATTATTATTATTAAGAGAAATCTATATAAACTTCAAAATAAAAAAACAAATAAGAAATAAGGCATGAAAGAAAAAGACCCATTTCCTGAAACCCATGCTGCTGGGTTTGGTGTTTTTTAAATACCAAGCCACAAAGTATGTAAAACAAGTGTCTCTTTTTTTTTTTTTTTAAACAAGGAAGTTCTATGCTGAAACCAACCTATCACCGATCGCCATGGTTCTCTGTGGCTTCTCTGAGGTATTCAAAGGGAAATCTCCCAGCATGCTCTGCGCCAGAGAGCAGCTTTGTTAGGAAAACAGAGACAGTGCTTTGTGCAAAACAGGGCGGGAGGGGGGGGGGGAGGATGGGCTGTCAAAAACACTGATCTCAAGGCAGTTAAATCACCACGCCCCACAAATGCTGCCTTTTCATAACAACATGCCATGATTCACTGTATTCCTTTCCCTGACTCCCCCCCCCATCACTGTCGATGTGCTGCAATTCTGTCGAGTCAGCCAATGAGGAGTGTGACAGAGTAACGGACACTTCACAATCCGCCGCCGGAAAGTGACGTTTGTTAGTTACGGTTCAGCACTTCCCATGACCATCGTTAACCCGTTAAAATGCAGTTCAGGTTTTACCATTTCAGAACTGCAGCTTGTGAACATACCGACGTCTCTGTTCAGAACTGATAGTGGAATTACAACTATGCGCACGTTCATCATGACACGGGAAGAATGACAGCCAGAACCAAGGTCAAATACTTCATCTCAAACACCCTTCAGGTACCAAGTACTATTCCTGCCGACTACAGGCAATTTAAAGAGAACAACATTCAATTTCTGTCAGCATTCAGAAAACAAGTTCCTATTTCATATGACTGTATCATTTTTTTCAGTAACACATTTTGTTGAAATATGTAGCGAAGTGTTATCACATTTTTACATCTAATAGGTTTAAGTATTTCAAATGCATATTTCACCCAATTGTGGTGACACTTCTGAATTGACAGCCATACATACATACATACATACATATGAAAATTATGGCTGTTTCCCGGGACATGCACACATATTCTGACATTACGGTTTTTTACCAGGACGAGCACACATATTCAGACATTACGGTTTATTACCAGGAAGTGCAGAGCTTTAGCAGGGATCCTTGCAGCCACGCATATTCCAACAGGGGCATAGATGTCCTCTTCTAGACTGGATACTGTGTTCCCCCGCCTCTTCTTTCTAAAGACAAACCACACATCCGTGCCTCAGAGAACTGAACTAAGATCAGTCTAGCCTTTTGACTCATAATATTTCTGCATCTAGACCTCTGTGCAGGAATGTGGAGGACTCTGTGCAGGAATGTGGAGGACTCTGTGCAGGAATGTGGAAGACTCTGTGCAGGAATGTGGATTCTGACAAACTTCTTTTGTTCACTCAGCGTCAGTAACTAGCAGTGCAAGACAAATTCTTCTCAATAAAAAAAATACCAAGAGAAGCACACCCAAACTGCAAGGTCATGGGCTCATAAAGCTCAGGAACCACCGTCCTGGAAACAAGAGGTGGCCATCTTCAGACATCGGAAGATGGAAGAGAAAACTGTACGTGCAGGAGGACTTGGCCACCTTAATACTGAATGCCTGGTACAGCCAATCAGATTCATTCACCGAGTTCCATTTTCAAACGCTAGTGTCTTTGTAAAGAGAGCTAAAGTCGAATGTAAAGCTCACATAGTGATTTTGAGGGGACGACCAGAGGTGCAGTGTGGAGGAACTTACTCAAAGAGCTCTTTAATGGAGTCTAGAATCCGTGGTGAAGTAGCGGAGGCTGACCTGGAAAAAAGATTGTTTGCCGACAGATAAAAAGAATTCCTGGATTCTAGGTTCCGAGATTACAGCACGGATGAATCTATGGCCGCATGCCTCCAGGATATTGTGTGGCTCAAGTTTTAAGACAATTTATATTTCAGCTACACAATTCTGTTGTGAACCTGAAAAAATAGAATGTTCTTTGATTCCCTACCGAAAGAAACGACGGTGAAATCTCTCCAAATTCTCAGGGCTCCCACTCTTTGGTGATGCTGGTTTGGTAGGAACCCCGGAGCCAAACCCTCTGGAAACGATGACAAAAATGAGAGACACACAGTACAGTGACGGCAAGCCCAAATGTCCCATCGATGAAACTTCTCCACTTGCTGTAGTTCTACCTCTTAAGGTCCTGACTGTGCTAAATCGGTCAGACCAGGTTGACACATAGCAGAGGAACCAAGTTCCCAGGATGCACTTTGCTGAGAAACCAAAGGTCAATTACTCATTTGACAAATCATGATCTTGCGCTAGTGGGAGGAGGTCAGTAACACCAGCTCAACTACCAACCTACAACTGGACACTGGTAAAACTTGCTAGAATGAATCATATTGGAAGATATGAACCACAGAAAACTTCCCCTTCCAGAAGCTACAGAGATATAGAGCATCGGGTCAAGACTATGCGCTAGCTCGAGTAGACGATGTCTGGCAGTCGAGATTAACGTCAAACCCTGCCTGGCATGTCGACAGGTCCTGGGCAGACACCTAACCCCTAACCCCTAACTGCTCCGGCGAATGAGAGGCATCAATTGTAAAGCGCTTTGGATAAAAGCGCTATATAAATGCAGTCCATTTACCATTTACTATGCCTGCTGTATCAGATGTGAGCCAGAAAGCACAATTAAAACTGAAGACTTCTGCAGCTAATCCACAGAGGAGGGCAACCGAAAAGGATTATTTCTGTGCCATTCAACCTCGGGAACAACAACTCATCAGTGAAAAGCACCAGTTAAGAAGGAAATATTAATCATGTAGCTGAAGGCCCCCAGTCCCAGAGGCTTCCCAGGAGTGGGCATGACACTGAAACAGTTGCAGCAGCTGTCACGGGTGCAAATACTCTCCAGAGCAACCCAGGTGATACTCTCAGGTACCTGAATGTTTCCCAGGTGTTTTCTCTCTGGAAGCTGAATGGGCAAAACCTCCCTGTAGACCGCCTAGATTCACTAATACACACAGCTTTGATTTGTGAAGGCACAGTTCACTCGGTTCTGTTTCTCTGACCCCTCTTTCATTAAATTTACACTAAAGCATTTAGTAGAGATCTTATCCACAACCACACTTGATCAAGGGTACAGCAGCAGTATCCCAACTGGGACTCAAACCCGCAAACCTTCTGAGGTTATTGTTCACAGGGTGAATCAAACAAAATGGAGGTTTGAGACATTAACAGGACATCTGCAGTACTTACACGTCGATGTCCAATTCTTTCTTTGTGGCCGTCTCAAGCTCCTTTTGAAGACTGGCTTCTCTTGCACTGTGAGAGTTGATACACAAGAAATGCATAAGTAAGGGCCGTCTCAGAGGAAGGGCATAACCAACACTGAACTATCAGCAAACCCAACCATGATTTACCCAACCTTTCACAGCATAATACAGTCGCTTCTTTAAGTGTAGTTATTCAAAGAATAATAATAACCAAGAAAATGTTGGAAATGTTCTGTCAAAGCTGTATTATTTCAGAGCAGAAATAATGTAAAATGATGGCTGTTCATGAAATGAAGCATTCAACTAACGTGCTAAATAATTCCTAAAGTACATGCAAAATATACCCATGGATAACAAAAATACAAATAAATAAACAACGCACCATTGAATCCTCAAAATTCAAATATCTTTAAAAGCCTCTTCAAGATGCTTTACTTAAGTATTTCCATGCGATTTTCGCAAGAATTGTGCAAATTGTGAAGTGAGATACAAATCGTTTTATTCTCCTGCATTGGGAGGAGCTTCCTTAGCTCCTCCCAATAGAGAACGCAAGGATGGAGGAATCAAGGAAACATGTATTAGGCAAATGGATTTTCCTTGTTCAGTCAAGCATCAGTTTGAAGCCACGTAAATTACAGACGCGGCAGATGGGGAGAAGTGGAGCCACAGGTTGATCGTTTATACACGTTCGAAAAAAAATACTTCCGCAAAGGATGCACTCGTCTTTCCTTGCTCGAGTATCCTTCGGGAGCCTCCTAACTCCTCGCATCTAGCTCCTTCAAGGAGCGTTTGACAGGTTGGAAAGTCCGATTTCCAGGTCAGTTGAGGACCGAGAAGACAAGCACGGATAGAATAAGTGATTAGAAAGAGCCTACAGCTCCCGGGCTGCTTCCATCCTCACTGCTTCCTAACTGCAATATCTTCCAACTGGTAAGAGGAGTTCCTGGAGCTTTTCACAGAATGTCCAATGCCAAAATATCGTAATTGCCCCTGCCCCTTCCCCTTGATCTTTCAGAAAGGTAAATAACATACTTATAACCCAGGCCCCTCCCCCTTGACCTTTCAGAGGCCAATGGCAGGTCGGTTTGTTAGGTCTCTCAGGCAGACTCACCGCACTCTCTTCTCGTTCTTGCTGTTCATGTTGGCGGCAGCCAGGCGCTTGCTCTGGATCATGTCCTCCAGCAGCTCGGAGCCACGGACCTTCTCCACGCGGTAGGTCTGGTCCATCACGTGGTGCCTCTCCAGCAGGGAGTCGTACTCCCGTTTCAGAGTGCAGTTGCCCTCCCGCACCTCCTCCACCCGGGCCTGCAGACTCAGAAACTCCGCCTCCACCGCTCCCAGTCGCCTCTTCACCTCACACATCCTTTGGGGAGGGGGGAATGACACGTGCAATTCAGGCAAAGCTGGCTATGCTACTGCTAACTCTTTAACTGCGGCCCACAGGGAAACAAGCTACTGCACCTACATTCACTAGAACTGGGTCAAATACAGATGTGAATCATCCGGTAACTCTCTAGGAACTGTTAAAATTAAAAAACACTCCAGGAGATACCTCAATAATTTAAAAATCAAATTCACAGAATACAGTTGTTTCTTTTGAAATTGTCAGTAATCTGCAGGAATTATCAGTTATCTGAAGGTTGATGTCAAATGTATGTGACCCAGGTGAGACAGAAGCTCACTTTTGACTCTTTTCCTTTCAATATCTATCTCAGTCTACAAGGAGATTGATCAATATTAAGACCGTGTACAAACAGCTGAATGTCAAAATGGATGGTAGACATCCGTGATTGTTTTGCATTTTTTACTTTTTCTTTTTGTTCACTTCACGGGAGTACAAGTCCTCACCTGGCATGTTGCTCGTCAAGTACAGAGTCTTTGATTCTTATCGCCTGTTGCAGTTCCACCACCTGGTAAGCCAACTGCAAGGAAAGGCAAAGTCTCTCTGAACAAAGGTAGAGATTAAAAACAGCCCTGTTTGGTACAACAGTTTCATATGGAACTGCATCCTAACCCTAACCCTAACTGAACTTCTTTTTGAAAGTACAGAGAAAGGTGGTAAAAATGTAGGGATTCACTCTCCAGATGCTGTTTATATAAACAAAAAATAAATAAATAAATAAATAATAATAATAATAATAATAAAAAGACTGAAGAGTGATGGCTAACCCATACCAAAAAAGGTTACATTAATCCTGAATTATTTTCTGCAGAAGTACAAATCAACAATATCAGGGCTTATTCACTTCCATTGACGCAGAAAGTATCCAGACTAACACCTGATGATTGCTGTAAATCTAGTGCAAGGATGACTGTGGTAAATCTAGCACGTGGTAGATTAAGTGCTTCAGTTTTTCTACAACACTGACTCATAAATGATGATGTACGGTCTTGTGATTAGTCACCCCCTTTACGGTCTTCAGTGAACTTTGTATCATCTAAATAAAGCTCCTTCCTCAAGCCGATCGGCTTTGAAATAAAGGCTGACTGAGCCTCAAAATAAAATACCATTACATGATGCAAAGGCCATTAAATTTACTGTACAAACTGCTTCTCATACATCTCCACTTGTTTTCCTGAGGACTCGTACTGCATTCGCATCTTGAGAAATCACAGATGAGAAAGAGTCTTTGCAAGGCTGCAACGGGTGCCTGTAAGATCCAAAAAGAGAAGTGATTTAAAAATGTGCATCCCTAGGACAATAACAGAGTAGGCTACATTAAAATTGCAATGTAACACCTATATACGATATGATTCCACGTGTATATATCCTAACTTTAATCCTTTTTAGGTCATTGTGGATAAACAAATGTGTTTTGGCCTTAAGCCTTCACAGGGTAAAAGCCAAATGTGTTGTTTCGTGATGTTGTAGCTCGTTGCCATGCCTCCTAGTTTGACTTAACATTACTTTCTTACCTAGTCTATAGTTAATGTCAGTTTTATTGGACAAAAAAAACAACATTTCTTCTTTTTTACACCAAGGCTGGAATTTTTCCTCCTGAGTGAAGTGCTTCTATTTTTCTATGTGTCTAGGTAGTAAAGTGAAAGCACCATAAACCATTACCAGTGTTAAAATTACCTTGCCACAGATCCCAGAATACCTTGTGCGATTAATGCTTTCTGATGTGAACGCTCCAAGAGCTTTACATCTGGAGAAAAATAAAAGACAAGCAGGATAGACCCCGTGTACACGAACAGCAACATTTGCGTACAAGTTTTACACATACTTGTGAAAGACAGATTTCATTTACACCTCGGTGTCAATATTTGGCTCAATTCTAAGAATCAGAATTGGGACTAGATTCGCGGTACTACTATGTTAGTTAATCGCTTGTTTTAACGCGCCAGTAAATGTGTCGACAAGAAAAGTAATACAAACTGTGTGACATGTATCCGTTTGGGGAAAAAACCTAGAGTAGCCTACAAACCAAAGAGAAACCAGAATAAGACTGTGTGCACAACTTCAGTTCGCATACATTTCCGGGATGGACTCCTTTGCTTCTTTCTCCATACCAAAAGGTAGCTAGCGAGCATCAATCATGTATAATCCAAAGCGAAACTATTCTTCCGTGTTGTCATACAAGATTTGACTTGCAAACAAAAGGGAAACAAATGGCCTGGTCCGCTTTAAACAATCTGTGATAGCTGACTTCGCTCAATCGGTGCGTCCCGCAAAAATGAGCTACTCGGGCATTAGCTGCCAGACGATGAGACACTTGATGAGTTAGCAGAGTTCGCAAAGCATTCAAAATAAACACTTTGCAGGCTTGCCAGATAGTATGCAAACTAAGAAATGAACCTGCTAAATAACAGAAAATTAATTCGACAACATACATGATAGTATAACATCTTGAAACATAATCTTCTGAGATCTGTCCCGAAGTTTTAGCTGGCGGATTATGTGCCGTTTCCATTTCTCCGCTGTGGTTTCTGTAGTGGAGCTGAGCCTCCCTGCTTCGCTAGGCGAACCCAGACATTCGAATGCGGCCATGGTCGACCGGAGCATCCACATCAATATCCAAAAGCATGGCAAAGGCGTTGTGTGGGGTGTCACTCAAAAATCATTTTGGATTGTTCCCATTGTCTAACCACCGAAACGCCGCTGTCACCACTGCAAACCAAAGTCGACTGCGGGAACAACAACTTGGTCGACCAATCAGATCACAGATCACCGGTTTTGCTAAATTCTGACCAGAGCGTCAGCGGCGTCATTAAAAACACATGTGGGAGGACACGCCCATGACAGACACAATGCAGAATCGAAGCGCCATGTTTCCTTCGAGGGAATATTTTCATTACGACACGGTTTTCCAGTCTCACCCATATAGACGATGTTCTATTTGAAACGGCTGAAACATTCAGAGGCGTAGATTATTACATGTGTAAGTATGCCGTCTTCTTGCTTGCCCGCCTGTGACATTTCAAGACGGCGATTTTAAATTAGGAACTAAAATGTGGCTGATCACTATTGTCACACAATTCCCAAGAGGCTTTTTTCTACCATATTTTCTGGCAACATCCAGCCAAGAACTACGGTAGACGAAGCCAAGACAGGACAGACACCGTTGAAGTAAAAGTCTTAACCACTTGTCTATGCAGGTGCGTCGAAGTCTGACTGAATGGCTACTGTATCTTTCATTCCAACCAAAAAAAGAGAACAAAGTAAACCAGAAATATATATAGACAGCGCACCTGTGTTTGAAGGAGGGTCTTTGGAGGGAGAGTGAGTGGGGAAACGCCCCCCCCCCCAAAAAAAAAATCAAGCTCTCAAACTCCTTTCTTCAAATTTACATACCCCACCCTTTAAGTTCCAATAAGTAGTTACTGAACTTAAACAGACATACATTGTGCTGCATATAAAATCGTTTACCACAAAGTGAAATGTTTATTAACACTGAAAAGAACAGACAATATGCATGTGTGTAATACCACAGGGCATGTGTAAATTATTACCAAAATAAAGTATTTACAATCAATGTACAATTGTACTGGAACATTACGACAAAAGAAAGCAACACAGACATTTTAAACAACACAAGCAATCGTATGACCAGTTTTAAGGACAGCCAGCATGATGGAAGCAAGGCTCTGTACAAACATGTTAGTGAGAAACACATTCTGTATTCTGAAAGTATTCTGTACCTACCTCGGCCAGCGGTAGGGTCAACTCAAACTTCAATTCAGAACACGTGCATTTTTCTCTCCGCTTAAAAATTTCACAACTGCCTGATCTCAGCTGAGAACAATGAACATTCTGGGAAAAAAAAAAAAAACACCATGGTACTGCGCTCGCTTGTTCAAGACAACTGTTCTGCCACACGAACTCAGAAAACCATCAGCATTTTCTTTATGGGAAATCTTGCACAATCAATACAAATTTATTTTAAAAATCCATAGTGCCTAAAGGGTAAACACTTAAAAAAAGCCCATAAAGTGGCTTTTTTTAAAAGCCACTTTATGTTGGCAGTTTGATAGACCCCATGATAAAATCCAAATTTGCATGACACAGCACACTTATTTTTCACACCTAAAAAAAGAGAAAACAAAAAAAGGAAGAAAAAAAATACTGAAGCAGGTCTACTTCTCATGCATGTGACTAGATACACTTAAGATTTAATGTAGAGCACTGCACTGAAGAGATCATCTATAATTGAATCCCAACAACATTGTTGGCAGAATTGTGCAACAGCTGGTAAAAATCATAATAAATTCATTTAAATAAATAATCAATAAAAGACTTAAAACAAAAGCATACTGTAAACAAACCATAAAATAAGAATAAATTATTTTTTAAAACAAAAAAACAAAAAGGTGCACAAAATGGCAGAGAGAGGAGACCACCTGCACTAAGAATCCCAAATATAACCTGGTGGGGTACAGAGCAGAGGATCATGGGATGCTGCTCTGCTACAAACTGCTGATCCTGACCAAGGCGCGTAAACACACAGTCGCAAAGCAGGAGCGCAAATCTAGGACCAGTTCAGGTTTTTGATCTTTTAGCTTGAATTGGACAAAGACATGAACAAGCCCGCTTTTCAAATACGAGCATGGGGCTCCCCGTATCCCCTGAACAGGAGGTGGTGGTGGGGGGGGGGGGGGGGGGGTCAGTGAGCACAGTAAATATGATGGCAGCAAAGTACATGGGGTTGTGTGAGACAGGAGTAAGGCTGACAAGCTTTATAACAGTCCCTACAACGGGGGCATCCGTTCTCAGTTGCAGTCCAGCTTCTTTTCCGCGATGCGCAGCAGCATCTCAGAGTATCTCTCCAGCAGAGCCACGGTCCTGTCGTCCTTCAGCTGGCGGCCGGGGGACTCCTCTGCTGACGGACAGGAAGCCTTTGGGGGAGGAGGGGGCGGGCCGCGTGTGCACACGCCGTCCAGCTCTCTCTGCACCGCGGCGAAGGCGTCTGTCAGGATGGCCCTCATCTGCAGTTGCTGCTCCGGGCTGTCCCCCGCAGAGCACAGCTGTGCCCAGCAAGCAGAACAAGGAAACACAACCAGGCTTTAGTGCATTCTGGGAAATGAAGTCATCTTTTGGAAATGCCAGTGCTGGCCTCCATCTAAAAACATCAAAAGTCACATCCATCCTTCCTTCACTTGACCCAAAGAGCGTGGTCTGGTGAAGGCAATATGGCAGACACCTCAACCGTACCCACTGCAGTAAAATGAAGCAGGGAAGGAGAATTTGAACACGCCCTTGGACTTGGCGATACAACCCATCTTGTCAATGACACTGAAGGCTGTGGGCTCAGATTCAAATCAATTTCTCCATCTAAGCTGACGTCTGGGGTGAGCGCTATGGTGTAAAACGGCTGATGAGGGGGCTGAGCTTTGGTGGTGGGGGCAAGAAGTTCCAAGAACCACCCCTCCAACTATTAGATCATGAACAGCACTACAGACATGGCATCCACATCACTCATCATCACTACTCTAACCATCACTGATCATCTGTGGTTCATTCGTAAATCAGATTGAGGCTGTGCCGTAAATGCATGGCGGTGCCGGCGGCTCACCTTGCTGTACAGGCCAACCGCTCGGCGCATGGAGTGCTGCAGCTCGTTCACCACCCGCTTGCAGGTCTGCAGATTCAGCGTTTCGGTCCCTGCATCTGCATACACACAGACACACACACACACAGACTGACGTTAGACATCACCTACAGCAGCAGGAATCAGTAGAGCATGCACTGGGGGCACAGCCCTGCAGTGGGCTGATAACCACACAGCCCTGCGAGCCTCACCAGCGTCACACAGATGTGAGATTCCAGGGACTGTGCTCTGTGGCTAACCCAATGGCCAGTCACTTCTGACCAATCACAATCTTGTGTGGACGGGGCTCCAGTTGGAGGCAGCTTATCGGGCCAACTCGACTTTTACAAAGAGGGTAATTTTTCAAGGAATGCAAAGGAAGACACACACACACTCTGTTGTACAGTATCAGTAAAGCACCGTACCTGTGTTAGAAGTCGGGCCCTGTATCGGGGTGTCTGCGCTGGGCAGTGTTTCTCCAGGGGAGGGGATGTGAGAACCAGAGATGGGGTTTTGGTGCTGCTCTTCAGAGGGGGGCTCCCTGTTACCAAAGGCCTGGCCCGGTGCATCTGCTGGGGACTGCCCCCCACCGCTGGCAGCCTGCCTGGGCTGGGCGGGGCTCTGGGCCTGCGCCACACCCCTGGGCGCCAGGCTCTCCTCGATGCTGCTGATGTAGCTCCGCCCCTCCTTGCCTAGTGACCTCATCTCGGTGGGCGTGACCAGGGCGGAGGAGTGGAGCCCACCCACCGTGCGGCGGCGGGGCCTGAGGGGAGAGGGGGCGGGGCCTGGGCAGGAGGGCGTGGCTCTAGCGCGGTCTGGTCCGGAGAGGTCCAGGTGGAGGGCGGCTCGCGCGCTGTGATTGCCGGGGGGCGGAGCCTGGCTGACGGACACGTGGGGAGTGGATGCGGGGTTTGGGCAGGCCGATGGAGGGAGGTTCTCCTTGCAGTCCAGGTCCGCGGGCGGCGGCTCCTGGGCGGAGGGGGTCCTGGGACCGGCGCTTTTGACGGGCTGCAGTTTGTCTGTCAGGTTCTTGGCGCGCGAGCTGGCAGTGGTGCCCATGTAGCTCTGGCGGGACGGCCGGGCGAGGGGCGCTGGGTCCGGGCCGGGCAGGGGCGGTTTATGGGCACAGACTGAGGCACAACTCTGGGAGTTTGGTGGCTGAGCCTTCACTGCCACTTCTGGGGGGGGGAAAGTTTTAAAAGGAGGGAAAATAAAAAATGACAGTACTGAATGAGCCCAGAGAGGCAGAAATTTCAAAAGATCAAAGATCATCTAAACTGTGCTCAAAGCCTGATAAAAACATGGCTGCCCTCTGACTGAAAGGACCAACACCACAGAACAGGTCTAAGCCAGTGAGATTCACAGAGAGAGGGACACGGATAAAGTGAAATGAGGTCAGAGCCCCAGGACCCGATGTCCCGCCAGTGAAATCCGCCGTTTCAGTGTCACCCGTGCTCTTTACACATCCACCAGGCCCCACAACACACACCTCCCAGAATGCTTTTCAGCTGGAACGTGCCGATGGTTTTGCGGCTCTTCAGCGGCGGCTTGCGATGAAGAGTCCAGGTCGAGGAGCTTCTCCGCGCGGGTGGACGGGTTTCGACAGCTCGCGCTGCGTCGCCCAACGACAAGCCCCACCGTGAGATCACTTCCTGCTCCACTGCCGCCACGTTTGTTTTATTTTACCTTCATTAAACCAGGCAGGTCAACTGACAACTAAATTCTCTTCTGCACTGAACATCTGGACAGCGAAAGTGGGCGGGGAATGGAAGGGACTGTGTAGCCAATCAGATGGAGGATGCAGAGAGCCAGTTATTGTGGGAATTTGAGCAGGACACCAGGCAACACTGCTATTTGTTTGAAAATTGGCACAGGGACATTCAATGAGCACAGTGAGACAGAACGTGGGCTAAACAGCACCTCCTGCAGCACAGTGTTCCTGTCACTATGCTGGGGGCCAGGTTTTCCCCAAGTCTGCCACCTAAGCACCAGGCTTAACTGCTGCACACACATTTAACACAGGCACACTTCAGGGCATGAGCTCCCCACGGTATCCACACAGCGACCCACAATTTCTCTGCTGCTCAAGTGCTTTTGGGAGGCGGGACTTACCGCTTTCGGCGCCTCCCTCCTGAGGATCTACAGAATCGTTAGACAGGGGTCCTGAGCAGACCTGTAAAGGAGGAAACACCCCCTGGTCAGTACACCCAAACACAGTGCTCTAGAGGAAACAGCACATGATCCATTCAGTCACATGGGACAAGCAAAGCCCAAAGCCTGCTGGGATTTTAAAAACATTTTCGAACTGCCTCCACCCCCGCAGACCTGGTGTGTTGCATGCTTTGCATTCGCCAATGCAGCATTTACTGCGCTGGAGCCCTACATTTCCCCCATACGGCATTTACTGCACTGCATGTAGAGGGCACAGTGCTTTTTCATGGGTGTCTCTGTTGGGACGGTACCTCTGCCTGGGTGGGGCTGGTAGCACTGCTGCTGGGCTCCTCAGAGATGCAGGGGGGAAGGGCCGAGGGGCGAGGGGCCAGTCCAATCCCCACTCTGCAGGGGAGGAGAGAGGAGGATGCCCCAAAATTCAGGGTTAAAACATGGCTTCATACAACCAGGCCCAAACTCCAGAAACAAACGTACACGCAGGCAGGCAGACGGAGTGACAGACAGACAGTCCTTCTGAAACAAGAACAGTGAGCAAACTACTGAGCAAGATCCCGATAAACAGGAAGCGAGAGAGACGGCTAAACTTGATCTTGAAGAACAGGAAGTGATGAGGCGACCTGTGGCGGGTCTGGAAGCGGGACAGGAAGCGGGTGGAGATGCTGAGGCGGGGGTTGAGGAAGAGGCTCTCAGCGGGCTGCTGCAGGTCCTGCAGGTCCGTGTCAAACTTCTCTGCAGAGGGGCGGAGAGGCGAGGAAGCGCATTCATTCTCATCGCCCATCGCTATCAGATTCGTTATAAGACCAGGGCAGGGTGACGACAAGGAGGCCAGAACCAGGGCTCAGACGGGTAATCATTACAGCACACAATTTTAAATATCGATAAAATGTGCACAATGTAAATTATTTAGCTTCTCTCCTAATATAACAATTTATCAAAAATCACTGAGCATTTTGTGAATAAATCTTGGTATTGTTAATTAGGAAAATGATGGAAAACATGTTGAGACCAATCATCTTTTTTTAAGGGAATTTTTCCACCCCCCTCAATTTTCAGCTCAGGAGTCACCCCAGTTTAATGAATGCACTAAAGGGGCACAAAGATGAGGGAACCACTGTACATTCAGAATTTGACCAATATGCTGGAAGAAACTACTCTTAATAAACAATGCTAATGGTAAAAAAGCTAATTACTCAAGGGCACATAGGCTATGTATTTTAAAGGGGCACATATTTATAACAGCAGCATACACTAGAATAGTAAGCCCCTCCCCCCCGTGACGGTATGGGCGGGGCACCCAACTGGGCATACCATTGCTGGCGAGGCAGTCGGCCAGCGTATCGAAATGATGGCGCAGGAGCATCTCCGGCTCTTCCTCATCCTCTTCCTCCTCCAGCCCGGTGCTGCCCGTGGAGCTCACCTGACTGAGAGAGTCCGTATCTGTGGGGAGAGGAGGGGGGGGGGGGTTAGAGCGAAAATTAGCCTCATAAAAACTTTACGAGTTGCAAGAGCACTGTTATCAGCTGTAAACAGGTGTATGAGGCTTGCCCTCGTTTACATCATTCGCTTAGCAGAAGCTCTTATTCTGACTGAGAGTCTTTGCAGCGTTTACTCTACATTGCCTCATCTGTGGCACACCTCCATAACATCAGCGCAGCCACCATTAAATAAAAAGTAACTAACAGGATTTATTTAGGAAAGCCACATTTGAGGATGTGCAGTCATGCAGTCAAGGTAGCGAAAGGTAGCTTTTCAGTGGTGACATTAATGCAGGATTCAAGCTTTTTAAATTTATTTTTAACACAGGTAAAAGAGCCAAAATGCAGGGAAAAATACACGGTTCTATAAACTCAGAAACTCTGAGGTCTTAAATTAAAACAGAAAGCACTCCTTGGGTTGCTGTTAAAATATTATTAGCCTGCGTGGCAAAAATTCATCTTGATCAAAATGGCAAAACATTGTAGCTTCTCATCCTACCAATCCTACCATTTCACCCTGCTTCTGTTAGAAGTGTCATAATGAAATTACGAACAACGTACATTTATTGTTACTCTTGTGAGTTGGCATATTACAGCAGCGTCATGGCTACCGTTACCCCAGCCGCCCATCAGCTGTAAGTTACAGGCTACAACATGTCACGCCACCACGGAAACACAGACACACTGCTCTTTGCATATAATCCATTTATACAGCTGGATATTTTCTAAGTACCTTGCCTAAAGTTACAATGGCAGCAGCCCACTTGGGTTTGGAAACAAAAACCAGAGATAGAAGCCCAGTTCCCTACTGGCTATGGTCTGGGGGGGAAGGTCTTACCTTCCTGGGGCTGGTCCTGATTGGATGCTTGGCTCTCAGCTGAGCCAACACAGAAGGCGCTGTCTGGGCTAAGCCCCTCCCCTTGTCCCGCCTCACACAGCTCCTTCACATCAAACTCACTGCTGAGAGAGATCATCGTCAACCATCATCTCCATTATGCATTTTTCTGTCAATAAATTATTTCACAGACTATTCATCAGTATTAATATTTCAAATCAATGTCTCTGGGCTTAGGCAATATCCTTAAGAGTATTTCCTGGTGGAAAAACAACCCAGATATTAATTTGTGGGAGAGGAAAGGATAGAGAGGAGGGATTAGAGGAGAGAGGGGAGAGAGACAGAGCAAAGGAAAAGCCTTGATCGCAGCTTGTGTAGCCGCGACCTGACCTACCCATCCACGCCTGCAGGGAGTGCTGTGCTGTTGGCGGGGTACATGATGTAGTCGCTGGTTTCGGGTGAGTTCAGCGCAGCTGGGAACAGCTCCTCGCTGTCCGGCAGGGGCAGGAAGGCTGGCCTGGGTCGACCTGAGGGGAACGGACCCTGGGAGTCCTGAAACAGGAGGAACACGTGGAGAAGCGAAAGTTGAGGACGGAGAGTATCTCAGTGCACGCACAGTGCTGCAGCACCTGAAACACAGCTCAGTGCACGCACAGCGCTGCAGCACCTGAAACACAGCTCAGTGCACGCACAGCACTGCAGCACCTGAAACACAGCTCAGCGCACGCTCAGCGCTGCTGCACCTGAAACACAGCTCAGCGCACACACACGCAGGCACTGAACAGCTCAGTGCACCCAGCGCTGCGCACCTGAAACACAGCTCAGCGCCGCACAGCGCAGCACCTGAAACACAGCTCGGCACGCTCGCGTGCTGCACTGAACACAGCTCAGGCGCACAGCGCTCTGCCAACCAGCTCAGCCACGCCAGCGCTGCTCAGAACCGTCAGCCCCCACGCTGCTGCATGCACAGCTCGATCGCTCAGTGCTTCCCAGCCAGAGCGTCCTCAGCCTCCCTCTATACTGACTCTGTTCCCTCAGCACCTCCCTATCCTTCTCTCCCATTCCCTACCTTCCTGCTGCTTCCTTCGGGGAGTGAGTGTGTGTGTGAGAGAGAGAGAGAGAGAGATAGTGTGTGTATTTGTGTAGGCACTACGGCTGCAGTGAAACACAGCAACACATCTCCTCCTGGGGCTCTCTGTGCTGGAGATCAGCTCTCTTAGCCTCTTCCATCACTACACTACATCACCAACACAAACACACACACCAACACACAAACACAGAGCTCACACTGAGCGTACAGTTCTCACACACACACACACACACACGCCCGCCCGCACCTTCTCATCCACATCACTGACATCACTCTGACATCACTGCCCAATCATACTTCCACCAGAGATGATCTCAGACAGGAAGCTGCAGTTCATAAATGAGGCCAGGATGACTTTGGACTTAACTGTGTTTTAGTGCCAAAAGCAGGGCTTCTCTGGGCCCTAATGGGGCTCATTTATGTGGAACCACAGTTCAGACACATTACTGTACATCAACAAAGGAGCACATCTATGGCAGTGCAATTAAAGGGACAAAATGAGCCGTTCAATTTGTTTAACACTATCAGGAGGACTTAAGTGTGAAACTGAGTTAAGAGGAAAGATGGGAGCATTCAGCTCAGTTTTCCATGGCTCTCAAAGACCTTAAAGCACCATGCGAAGGCAGGAGCAAAGCATCATGGGAGAATGCTGGTGACTGAGCTGCACACACTCACCTGCTTCTCCTCATCTTCCTCCTCCTCCTCCTCATCCTCACCCAGCAGGCTGTCCAGACTCTGGGGGTGGAAGCGAGGGTCGTCCTCCTCTTCCTCGTCCTCCTCCTCCTGGCCTCCCTGGCTCCTGCGGGGGCTGGGCGAGAGGGGCAGCTGCAGGCTCCGCGTCTCCAGGACAGAGCGGATGGCCTGGGGGTCCGACTGCTCCGCCCAGCGACCCCGGGGCTGGTAGGGGCCCGTCTCCTTCTGCTCTGCGGGGTTAGGGGCAGCCCCAGCGGCTCCCTAAATCACAGTGAGTCAAACTGTCTATACAGGAGCCCAAGCATTTCCCTCAGGCATCCACTAACAGGAACATAGCACCCACCAGCACAGAGCCACAAAAACAGGGTTTACACAGGAGGGAGGAGGTATTTGGTACAGGGGTACACTAAGCACTCGGGTAATTGGTACAGGGGTACACTAAGCACTCGGGTATTTTATTTTTTTGGGGACACTCACCAGTCTCCTGGCCCACATGGGCAGCTTGCCGTTGGTCTGCAGGAAGGTGGGGTCCAGCATTTCTGTAGCAGGAGAGACAGGCGGGATTAGACACAGACGGAGGTGGCGGTGTGGAGATCTCATTCACGCAGTAAACCCTGCTGCTCACCCTCTACAGAGTCGTCCCTCGCCGGAGTTTTGGGGTTCTCCTCCGGGTCCTCCCTGCTCACCCCTCCTTCCTCTTCCTCCTCCTCCTCCTCCTCCCCTGTCTGTGGGAGGACTGGGCGCGGCACTGTGACGTAGGTCTGCCTCCTGGAGAAATGAAACGAGAGGAAGAACGTTTATAAACCCGAAACGCCACCACGCGCAGACTCATTTTACCGTTCGCCATTCGAAGTTTAATTTATTCACTTCAATCAGGCAGGTCCACTAGAAACTCTGCACTGGCCTCCTGGGAAATCTGAGAGAGGGAAAGGAAGGGGACCGTGCAGCCGGTCAGAAGCAGGCAGTGATCAGGCAGCCGGATGGTCTCTGTGGGGCTGGCACACTCCGGCGCAGTTTTGGTGGCGAGTGATCTTCAGCGGGGGAGCAGGCGGATCGGGGCCGTACCGTATCTGAGGGTTGTGTCCGGGGGCCCCGGCGGAGCCCTGAAGCCCCGCCCTCTGCCTGGTTTCAGCCAATCGCTTCCTCATGGAGTTGGTCATCTGCGAGTCCAGCCGCCACACGAACACGCAGCTGAGTCCATGAAAACAATGAGAACAAAGCTTTGAAAAACACCACCCATTTCTCCTCAAACACGTGACACATCCCACACATTTCCATGTTAAATAGAGGGGGTTTCCTACAACAGAAACTAAGTCATTCCTGAATCACTTCCAGTTAATCATCCATTTTACCGAATGGGACAGCTGACATCATCCCTGGCAAAAATACTTCTGCAGCTCACCCTTCTAACCAGTAGGTGGCAGCACTTTGGTTAAAATTCTCCAGCGCTTCTCAGGCAAATTACACATTACATTACATTACAGGCATTTAGCAGACGCTCTTATCTAGAGCGACGTACAACAAGTGCATTAGTTCAAGGTGCAGAGGAGCAAAAGAAACACACAAGTCACCCTGTTTAAGGGCCATTTACTAAACAAATGTAAAACAAAGGATGTTTTAGCCACATAACTGAATCGCATTTCAGCCTGTAAAAGCACTTTAGACTGATACAAGGGCAAGGAGCTTGTTGCTACGCAGAAACAAAATTCATTTTTACTTCATAAAAACACAGCAGGGTGGGACTCTTGGCTATCAGTGCAGGATTTGAATGCTTTTTATTATAATTTGCATGTGAGAATAACAAGATACAAGGTTTAGGACAGCGTTTCCCAACCGGTGTGCCTCTGCTGAGGTCAGGTATGCCGTGTGAAAAATCCTTAAAATTTTTTAAAAATGTTCAAATTAATTTAAAAAACCTAAATTAACAAATCCCATTCACAAAAGCCAAAATAAATGTCATTAAAATGCATATTGCTTAATTAAAACCCCAAAAGAACATTTAGGCCTACGTGCGGGCGTGTGTGGAGGGGGGCTGCGGGGTGTTTATTTTTTATGCTTTTGAGAGTGGTGTGCCATGAGATTCTGTAAATTTGGAAAGTGTGCCGCGGAAGGAAAAAGGCTGGGAAACGCTGGTTTAGAACATGGTCATGTGAGAGTCAGACCCTCAGGGTGCGTGCGTACCTGTCTCCGGACACGGTGATGAGGTAACGGCAGTCCTGGCTGAATCTCATCCCGGTCACAATTTCTGGAGGAAGCAGAAAGAATATACACGCAGCACTGTAAGCAAACTCCAATTCCCATAATTCCCCAGCCAGAGTTGCAGTGGTAGATGGGAGCATGGGACAGAGAGAACTCACCAGAGTGCCCAAACAAGGTGGCCACGCACTCCCCAGACTCGTAGTCAAAGATGCAGATGTTCTTATCCGAGCAGCTGGTGGCGAGGTACATCCCTGAGGGGTCCATCCGAACCTGAACATATACACAATGGACACAGCCAAGGTCCCCTTAATCCCTTAATGTTTATTATTTACTTAATAATAAAAAGACTACACCTCGGCAGATGCTCTCAGCTGCAAATATAAGTAAAAAAGTAAGGCTAAGTAACAAAGTAAGGCTAATGCTTTCGCGAGAAAGACAGGAATATCAAATAACTATGGACAAACACGTGAAGAACAGGTCCTTAAATCCTTTAAGGTCCTGAAAAGTGTTCCTGAAAACAGCCTTAGGCCCGAAACGTATCTTATGTAAGCATGTGAATGTAAATGACAATGCCGGACCAACGCACCGCAAACACACGGCCTGGTTGTATGTATATACTTAACGTGCGTTCACATGTCCCTGTGGAGCTAATAAACCCGAGTCCTCAGGGGGGTGATCCAGGACAGTGGGGAAAAGACTGAGTGGAAGAAAGCACAAATGGAAGAAGACCGCTTCATCCTGTTCCTTCATCCTTCGTCCTGTCCGTGTTTGCGTACTGACGCAGGGCGTGTTTCGGGCCTAAGGCTGTTTGAGCATAGCTCACGCCCCGGACCCTGTTGTTCGTAGAGAAACAATAGCTCTCTCTCCTCTTCCTCACCTTCAGCAGTGTGCCGTCGTCACTCAGAGAGCCTTTAAAACTCCTCTTCATCTTCCCACTCCTCACATTGTACACTCTGCAACACGAGGGACACGTCAGCCTTTCACCCCAGTATTACCATCTAACTTTCTGTCCATTACAACAGGCAAAATATTTCTATGAACAACCGCACTGGTTCATTTTTTTATTTTGATTTCTTTACCATTTAGGGAGTAAGATCACAAACGTGTGATTAGAATTTTCTTAACTGAACATTCTAACGCTGATGTAACAATCACTGCTGGTAACTGCAAGCAATGGAGCTCTAGAACACTGACGTAGAACACTTAGACCCTCTTCAAAAGGGTTAAATCTGAAACCTTGTTTGTGTGCACAGCTGTGACACAGGTGGCGCTTCCCAGTGAAAGTGCTGCCTGTTGCAACAAATGATAGGAACAGCAACAGGCCGACTAATTTCCTTGAGAATGTATTTAAAATGTGATCAATCATCTTTTGGGCAGCTCTCATGGGTCTGGGCGGCAAAGGGGGCGAGGGTACCGGATGTTCCGGTCCTGGCAGGCGATGGCGGTATGGCTGCGCGTAGCGTCCAGGTCCATGTCGTACAGCGTGGTTTTCTCCACTACGTGGTGGGACCGTGAGAAGGACAGGCCGTCTGCGGACTGGAGGCAGACAGACAAACAGACACAAACAGGACGGTCAAACAGCACCAGTACACAGAGATATGACTGACCTTCAGGCCTATTTTAATCCATGGCTTTTCATTGGCAGAGTTTGCTGTACATTTAAAACAGAGATAAACACGACAGCAGTACCGTGCTTCTCTAGTGAAGACCTTTAAGCCTTTAAGCCCTGAATTCATTGCGATTGACGGTACTGAGCACAGCCCTACAGACCCACCTCCTCAGCTGTGCGGAAGTAAATGCTCTTATCAGCTCCACAGCTCACCATGCGGACGTCTGGGCCCACACCTGCACAGACACAAACACAGGTACAGACTCTACACACACCTGCACAGACACAAACACAGGTACAGCCTCTACACACACCAGCATAGACACAAACACAGGTACAGCCTCCACATACACCTGCACAACCACAACCAAGATGCCGTCTCACTCAGTCCCAAGACACAACACTAGTCACACGCCATTCTGCAAGGAGAGGAAGGACGGGCAGGAGGAACTGACCGGTGAACTTGATGGCGGTGATGGAGGCGGAGTGGTCGTACACAGTCTGCTCCAGGCTGTACTCTCTCTCCATGTTGAAGATGTGAATGAGCCTGTCGCGGCTCGCTGAGGCCAGCAGACGCATTCCTGGGTAAACGCACAGACACCGCGTCAGCACGGACACACATACTACAGTCCCACTCACAAAGCTAGTCACACATACAACGCACCCACTCACAATGCTACAGACACACTTACAGCACTACACACCCACTCACACGCTACAGACACACTTACACCACTACTCCAGTCTTACCGGTCTCTGGGGGGGAAAACTCCAGACACAAGACCTCAGAGTCATGGGCCTCGATCTTCAGGAGCTCATCCATGAACTGCAGACCAAAGACACTGTGGGCACAAGGAGAGAACACCGTTTGTGTGTGTTCGTAACACAAAAAAACACATGCATGCACATATGAACAAAACACATGGATCGCACACGTGCACAAAATGCATAAATCACACGAATGCACGAAGAGCTTGGCATCATCTCCAAGTATACAAAAGAGATGTTAATGAAAAGGAACTTTCACAAGGGAATCATCTTAATCTGACGCCCAAACAATGGCACGCAAATACCAATGACACCACAAGCATAACAAGGGGACACCGAGCCATTGAAGATCAGCCGAATAACCTGCAAGCAAACCTCTGTGAAACCATCTGAATTCACAGTACTGGACCATCCCAAATGAATAAGTTTCATTAAAGCAACATGGTCACTGGAGTGGTCTAGGTATTGGTCTTTGAGGAAAGCAGTGAGAGTTGCAGAAACGGTGTGATGCCAGATTTGGGTAAAAGGCAGGGTCTGTGCGCGACGGCGGTCTCACTGGAGGTTCCCGTTTCTGTCCCCTGCCGCCAGATGCTGGCCGTCCGGGCTGATCCCCAGAACTCGGATCCCGGACTTCACGTCCGCACCGCTGCCCTCTCCTGGCTCGCCCTCGCTCTGCAGGTGCTGCGTGTCTTTCCCCACATACACTATCTTCGTCAGGTCCTGCTCCGGCACAAACACACAAACACACACACACGCGGGTACATCATGAGGGCACGCATGCATCAGGCCAGAACAAGGACCATGCATCAAGTCAAAGTGTTGCTATTTTTTAAATGACAATATCAGCACTACTTGAATAGCCTCTTGCTTTGCCCTTCTGAAAACAAACGTGTGAACAACTATTGAGGAAAATGACATAAGCATCAAATTCAGTACTTTCACCTGAAGGACTGACTGCCACGCTCAACAGTGCTATAGGTAAAGGAGCCTGTTCCAATCTAGGTAGGGCTCATAATTACACACATGCATTTATACAATGAGAAGAACACATTTTCAGAAAGGGTTTTCAGAGTAAATCACTACTGAATAACACGTAGCAGCAGATCAACATTCCTGGACTTTAAGCGCATTAATACTTTGGATTACAAACATGCCATGTGTCACCCATAATGAGGAGAATTATTGCCATTTTTAAAATGTCCTCCCCAGGAAACAACAAGGGCAGCTGCTGCCAGATATTTCATTCATTGATTATTAATTTAAAAAAGACACCTCACAGGGCTGCACACAGGCTGCTACCAGAACTAGCGTGATTCATTTATTTTTCTTTTTTCTTGTTTTAAAATTCAGAGAGCTTAAAATCAAGTTAAATCGTGAGTAATCACACGGTTGAGGAGTGCAACAGGCCTAAATACATCATTTACATTTGGGGAAAATTAGTTTTGAACCAGTAGTGTGCATTTCTTTTAAAAAGCTTGGAATAAGAGCTTGAGAAGAGCCCCATAACCTGAACAATAAAGACCGCTGAACTCCTCTCGCTGACGGATTTGTAAAAATAACCAAACCCAGAGGTTTCATTTAAAGCTGCAGTCATGCTTACTTGGTACCAACCACAGAAACTGCATCTGTGGGAGAAATCCAGCACCAAGCACTGAGAAGGAGTGTTTGTTTTCAGTGGTTTACAACAACTTTAACCGTTTCCACATATAACTGACCCTTGTATTAAATGACTGGATTGTGATAAGACTTCTGCTACAGGAGATTGAGAGAGACCTAAAAGGTCATCAAGTTATGTTTAAGGAGCCACTGGGCAGCAGTTATGATAACCGGAGGGTGGCATTTTAGCAGGTGAAAGGTCACCATCTCGTATCTCAAAGCTGCTCCTTTACTTGGAAATGTTGAGAGACTGCAGGATGTTATTTACATGAGTCGCTTAGCAGCCAGCTTACTCCACAGCTTGTATTCGTACATACAATCCCTTGGACATTTACTAGGGCAATTCAGCTGCAGTTTCCTACACAAGGGTGCAACAGCAGTGCCTCATCTGGGAATCCACCCGACAACCTGCCCAGTTCCCAAACCACTATACTGCACTGCCAAACTACATGCATCACAACGGGCCGTGAAGGAAAAGCATAAAGCTTCATACACAGGGAAGACACCCTGTCATTAGCAACATTAACATTAAGAACAGCCAATATAGCTTTAAATACAGGCAAGACACCATGTCATTATCAACATTAGCAAAACGAACAGCCAATATAGCTTCACACACAGGGAAGACACCCTGTCATTAGCAACATTAACATTAAGAACAGCCAATATAGCTTCACATACAGGGAAGACACCATGTCATTGGCTACATTAGGATCACTGACAGCAAATATAGCCTGAAATACAGGGAAATACATGTTGTTAGCAACATCAGCATCAAGAGCATATACGGGCTGGACACTCCTACAGGAACCCCAGAGCGGTGCAAAGCGCAGCTCTTACTTGGCTGTAGAGGTTGCGGTGGCAGACGGAGGCGGGCCCCTGGTTTTGGGGGTCGCTTTGCCACAGCCGGATGGTGTTATCAGACGAGCAGGTGAGGAAGGAGCCGGGGGGCAGGCAGGGCACAGATGGCTGCCCCAGATCAGGGTACGTCTGCAACAAGCGCAACATGCAGGTCATACACCGTCTAAAACCATCACTACGCCAATCGTTTTTAAAAGCTGCAAAAATAAATAAATAAAATGAATAATTCATTTCTAAAGGCTGAAAGGAAAACTCAGACTAAAACACTGACATTGTTAATAAATATGTAATAGCAATGTTAAATTGACCACAGGGTTTATTACCTGATTTTTAAAAAATATTTTATTTTATATACTTTATCACCTTTTCCAATTTTTCACTTGCAATCCAGTCAGGCTTCTTCCGGGTCTGCTCCAGTGTGTCATTTTCCCACATTACCCAAATTACTTTCCCCACCCCCATTTGTGAGAAAGTTAGCTAAAAGGCTAAAAGCAAATTTGGAGATCGTGGTCACGTCCCCAGTCCCCCATGAAGCCACGCTGTTGCATTCTGGACTATTGAGGCTGCTAGCATGGCAGAGCTCAGTATGTCCTCCAGGTAAATTATTAATTTCTCTCAGTAGGAGTATTGCAGAAAGTTGATCAGCTGATCAGTCCATTTTCACAAGTATTCAGGACAAAATTTCTCTTTCGTACGACTGTACATTAAATTATCAGGGATCTGCAGGAGGGCTTTAACGTTTCACTAGCAGAAAAGGTTAACGCTTTACCTCAACACACAAATAGAATTATTTATTTAGGTTTAATACAGACAGTGTAACAGGGTTAAGGTCTACCAGTTTCTCCCTTTAGAGGGATATTTCACTTTGGTATAATGCATAATTCTGTGGAGCTTTTTCTATTGTATCTGCATAGCGTGAATACCAGCATCAGTTGTCCCTGTTCACCGTTCTTCCCGGTTGTCCGGCCCCCAATTCACTCCCATTCATTTCAGGGACCTTTCCAAAATTAATAGCTTTAAAACAGGATAATAGATCAGAGAGTACTAATGCCAAACAGTCCCAGTTTTTGAGATAAGCTGTTTTCAGGTTCCAAAACTGCCACTCACCTCCACGCTCCACACACAGCCGCTGTGATACAGGGCGGAGTACACCTTCCCCACGCTCCGGACGTCACGCACGTCCCACACGTACACACTGTGGTCATTGTACACACAGGTCAGCCAGCAGGTCACAGGGTCAAAGGTCAGGGCCACTGTGTCTGGATACTCTGCCTCTGGAGATGGCGATGGCGAAAACAGGTGACTACAGCAGAGAGAAAGGGAAAAATATATACGTACATTATACAGAATGGGCATTCTGAAATGATGCCTATTTCAATAGCTTAATGATACCATTTATTGCAGACTCTATGCCAAACAATATAGTAAACTATGTTCATTTGAAGTATGTTTTTGAAATAAAATATTCTCCTAATGAATTTTTCAGGGCTCAGAAAGGAGAGTAAACCATGAACATTTGTACAGAACCCACAGTGATGTGCACTGCGCGAGACAAGCTATATTTATTATGTCACAGCAGCAAGGCCAACAGTCAACATGCTGCCAGTTTCTTTAGACTCGCCAGATTCTCCACTCCACATTCTTAACATTCAACACCCTGTCCCCCTACCTCGGAGGCAGAAACATTTCAGTCTACTTAATATTCAATAAGGGGGCGTGGCTAAGCACTTGAAACTGCCGTTGCCAATGGAAACCTGGCGTAGTTCAGAGGCGGCGAGGGACAGGAGGAAGGCAGGAAGCGAGTATCTGGCGGGCGCAGAACCTGTGGCTCCGCCTCTGCTCAGTGTGAGTGACGCGGCGTCGGCGGCACCCACCCCGGCTGGACTCCCTGCGTAATGTCCACCCCCAGCCTGTGGGGGCGGTGCAGGGTGGTGATGTAACGCAGGTCGTGGGGGCTGAAGACCCGCACGGTGCCCCCCGCGCAGCCGCAGAAGACGTAGTCCTTACTGACGGTCAGACAGCGAGCGGAGGGGGTCTGCAGGGGGGGGAGAGGACAGGCAGAGAGAGAAATACATTTACATTCAAACGCAAGTCACATTAAAGTTATTCACACGGCTTACATATATCAGGGACAATTCAATTCCTGGAGAGCCAGAGTGTAAGCAGGTTTGCTTCCACTGATTACCCTGGCTCAGTTAGCCTATTAAATCTGCACACCAACACAGGTTCCCTCATATATGAGACAACAGTAAAACATTTGCTAAAGGGACATAAACCCATTAATCACATTCATAAGTGATAGCTGTTCTTATCTAGAAATTTGGCTAAAATGTCAGAACTCACCTGTAAATGCCAGTAATGTAATGTAATGTTAGGCTTGGAGGGAAAACCTACAGGATGGCAGATCTCCAGAAAAGGGTTTGTAACCCCTGCTCTACACTGCTGTCCCAAAGGGGGCATTTCACAAAGCTGAAAGGGGTGAGTAAGGCTGCCGTTGCAGAAACTGAAACGGATGGAACGTAAACGGCGGAAGTGATCCCGCTTCGCGCGCGCGGATGCTAACCCTGAGGTCCACCCAGGCCTCCAGCATCCTGCGGCTGTTGAACTGGCACAGCAGGCCGGAGCTGGTGATGCAGTAGGTGCTGCCCGCCATGTTGCCCCAACCGCACGCCAAGCCGCAGAACATGCTGTTCCGCTGCTCCCCCAGCAACCCCGACCGGCCTATCAGAGGCACCGTGCTGTTCACCTGGGGGAGAGGCCAAACAGAAACAGTCAAATCAGTCCCATTAAAACATGGCCACATGGCAAGATTTGCAGGCAGCGCAATAAAAAAACGGTGATAAGGACAAGCGGGAACTCCACCAAGCATAAAGCATATTGGTAACATCCAATAGATCAACAACAACAACAGAGATTGGTGGATATATTGCTGGGCACCCTGTGAGTACCCAGGAAGTAGTACTGGGCAATCACGTTTCATTAGTTGTTACCAACACACAGTGGCAGTTTTGGAACCAATACACCCCATGATGGGCGGAGGCCTTCTCGGTTTTATCCTAGTAAAGTGACATCACAGCGGTCTAGTTCCCGCTATATTTTCATAGACTGCGTTGTTGCTGTTCTCGTTTGTGTTAGTGTTAATCAGTTTAACCTTGAGGGTCCAAGTTGAACTATGCGGTTGTTCCCTGCACTTGGACCGGTACTTCTCTCTAGGGTTTTCAACATACTAGTTCCTGGTTATGGTTATACTCTTCGTTGTAAGTCGCTCTGGATAAGAGCGTCTGCCAAATGCCTGTAATGTAATGTAATGTAATGCTATATGGCCTTGCTTGTAGGCGACCCTTCGCTTTGAGCCGAAGGTCTGATGGTCTCTCACTCACCCGCCGCTCCTTGGACGCGTCCAGGTACCAGAATTTGACATGTCTGTTCCCCGCCGTGACGAAGTAGCTGTTGTCCTCTGAGAAGGACACCGACAGCACTCGGCTGGACACTTTGTTGGAGGCAATGACAGTCCCCTTCTGCAGGAGGGAGGGAAAGAGAGACAGACCTGTTAGCAGAACAATCAAACCCACTGTAAGCAAGGGGTCAGACTCCAGTCCTGGAGGACCACAGGGCCTGCTGGAGTGCTGCTTCTTGGTGTTTCTGCACCGACGAGACATCCAAGTCACAGCACTTCTGTTGCTAAGGGCTACAGCCCATCAGCTGATATAAAAGGTACATTTTAAAGCCTGAAGAGAAAGCAATAAAAATCTTTGAAAAAACGTCCCATGTTTTATCAGTGAAAACTCGTATTATAATGTAGTGTCAACATCGGCAGAATCAACCCTGGAAAGTGTGTGGTAATGCAAAGTCAAAGAAAGCTGCAGTACATCGCTGTCAGTTACCGGTAGTGATTGTTACATCAGCATCAGAATGTTCTGCTAACAACTTTCTAACCACAAATGTGTGATCTCACAGCTTAAGCATTGAGCAGATGCTCCTATACAGAGCAACACTATTAATACGGACCCTGGCCACGCAGTGTGTCAGACCAGGAGTGCTGATGTCGGATCAGGTTGGCCTTTTGGGTCATACAGGAGAAGGGTTAGGATACAAGAGTGGAAACCCTGATCCCAGATCAGCACCCATACTCCGGGTGGCAGTGTAGTATAATGGCTAAGGGGTTGATCTTGTAACCTACAGGTCGCAGGTTCGATTCCCTGGTAAGACACTGCCATTGTACCCTTGAGCAAGGTACTTAACCTGCATTGCTCCAGTATATATCCAGGTGTATCAATGGATGCAATGTAAGTCGCTCTGGATAAGAAGGTCTGCTAAATGCCTGCAATGTAATGTAATGTAGTCCAATATTCTTTGAGACCGAGTCTGGCACTCACCCTCCACTCCCAGACGCTGACGGTCATGTCGTGCTGGTAACCCACGGAGACGATGTAGGTGCCGTTGGTGGAGAAGGCTACGCAGGCCACCCCATACTTGTGGCACTGAACCTCCGCCGCCTGTGTCCTCTCCGCTACGTCCCACACCCGCACACAGGGCATGTGACCGCTCTGTCACACAAATACACAGACAGGCCCCAATCACAGACAGGTTACAGCAGAGGATAAGTAAACAGTTCTCCACTTTCCTCATCCTTGATTTCCCAGGTGAGCCACTGGGAAGTTAAGACACTTTGAACAGTCTGGTCACCATGTACCACACTTCTGTAGTTGTCTCAGATTAAATCTCAACCAAAAACAGAAAGGGATGACAGAGCTTGTGATGAACCAAAGCGAAAGGCTTTCCATGAATCAGCATGAGTCCAGACAGGGTTAGAGGAATGTAAACAATGGGCATCAGGAATGTGGGGCAGTAGCTTCCCCATGATACCATCAAAAAGACTAAAACTGATGGGAGGGGGTTCCAGGTTCAGGGCTCTGCTTTAGCATTTCACTCATCTCCCTTAGGGAGAAAAAGCATTTAACTAAACCAAACTGAAGCATTTCACCATTTCACTAACTGAGAGCAAAACAGGAAAGCGCAATGTAAGCTGTGCGTGTGATGACCCAAAGAGAAATGCTACCTGAGCCAGCTGAAGGCCCGTGGATCATAGTGTGTTATGAGGACATCAGCAATGCGTTACAGGGATTACAGCAGCAAAGGGTGGACCAACTATATTAATGCCCATAATTTTGTATGAGATGTTGGATGTCAGGTGTCCACATACTTTGGCCATGTAGTGTACCATGTATGCATCTGCTTATGGGTGAATGGCAGGGGCAAGGAAGTGGTATATACACCACATCTTCCACATTCACTTGCACTGGTGTTTACACACCACATCTACTGCATACAGCACACTGGTATATACACACCACATCTCCCGTATTCACTTACACTGGTTTATACTCACCACATCTCCCACATTCCCTTACTCTGTTATATACACAACACATCTCCCACATTCACTTACTCCGGTATATACACAACGCATCTACTGCATTCAGTACACTGGTATTTACACACCAGTTCTGCTAAATTTACTTGCACTGGTAAATATACACATCTTCTATATTCAATGATAAATACCATCACTCCCCAAGTCCCCATGCCCCCGCTATTCACCCATAAACAGACACACACTCAGGAATAATCACATAACCTCATACAGATACAGTAAGGTGACTCATGTTTTTTTTAGTTTTTTTTTTTTAGCTCATGAACTTTCCAAGTGCTTACCTCACCAGTGACCAAGTATTTTCCATCTTGCGAGAATGCCAAAGCAGAAAAGGGTTTCCTGAGAAACAAATGGACAGAAGGGCTTAATGAGAGAGGGGTGCACTCAGTATTACATTTGGAAAACTATACTCAGCTGCTCAGTGAATTCCAAACTGTACATTTAAACAAGCTTTCCCCTCGATTCCCCTTCCCCGACCTCAAATGTACACAACTTCCTTAAAGGGTCGACTAAAATCGGCAGAACTCTCCCTCTAGTCCTCATTAGGGATATTAAACCCAAACAGTGTAAGTCCAGGCTGCTGTGGAACTGGCTGTGAGCTACTCTCTCAGGATATAAATCAACAGAGAGGGGGCTTTAAACATGTAGTGGTCTCAACAGGACCCCCCCCCCCCTCAAAAAAAAAAAAATACCCCCACAGCCTCCAATTAGCAAGAAAATTCACCAGTGGGGCATAAAATAAAGATCTGAACCACAAACAGTCAAATTGACCAGGAGTATAATAAAGATGTGAACAGATTTGCTAAGCTGCATTACTGCTAGCCTCAAACATCCAACTTTTACTCAGTTTGTGCTGCTCAGCAATGACCACAGACACATTAGCTACCAATGGACCGGTGTGCCAGAACTGCGGAGAAAGAACGGAGTGAAACTGCACTCTGCAAGCAGACATTCATCACAGCGGCATTTCGTGTTTATTAAACAGCGTGCAGTTTACAGTAGGTTTCGCATCACATGGGCGGGAACTCGAACTCGAACCTGGAGGCGTTGAGAATGTGGCCCTGCTTGACTTTCCTGGGGTGAAGGATGACCACAACACACCTGAAAAACAAACATGAGTCACTGCGTGAAACAGACAGAGAGACAGGCCACATTGGGTGTGTTTTGACTGCAATATAGCATAGAGATAAAAATAAACCATTTGTTTCCATTCTTTCTCTAGCCTACAGAGAAAGAGCAAAGAGCTTCTGTATTCCTGTGCTCAATAGCCGTCTGTGTTCACACTCCACCCAGCAGTCACACCCCAATCCCTTTCACAAAGAGTAACACAAGGAAAACAGTCTTTATGTAATCCATCCGTAGTTAAGCTTAAAATCGGCAGGGAAGTGAAGTGTTAACACATTATAGACTAACGGCTGAATTCCATTAGATTTTACACAAAATTCTTATCCAGTCCATTTATACAACCAGATCATTTACCAAAGCAATGCAGTATCTTGTTAAAGGGTTCAATGACAGCACCCCATCTGGGAGTCACACCCACAACCTTTGAGTAACAGGCCCAGTTTCCAAAACCATTATACTACACCCTCCCTGATCATCCCATTCTCCCCTTTTCTTAACTACAGAAGCCTGTGGTAAGCAACAGCTGCTCCAAGGGCTTTAGAACATCCCTTGAAATTTTAAATTATGTGGTCAAGTTTTCAGAAGATGCATCACACTGAAATGTTTTTGTCAACAGAAAGGAGTAGTGACTTCCAATGTTAAGAACAAGGAGCTGACATATAATATCTGGGGCTTCAACGGCAGTGGGGACTCACCCGGCTGGATATGCCACCAGTCCTGTGTTGGGGTCACAGGCTAAGCCACAGCTACTTGAAGTGGTGATCCCAAGAACTTTCTCTAGAACCACCTGGAACGTCAATCACAAGGCTCACCAAAGTCAAGAACTTGCTAAACTAACACAACTCCACTTCTGATTGGTCGTACATCGACCAAAACGCGAGCCATCATGAATTTAGCCGCACCGGAGACGCAAGAATCCTGAGGGCCGTATTGTCGCGTCTGACAGACGATGGCATGCCCGTTTGGCATCGCAGAACTGCACGCAGGCGACGGATGCGGCCGACACAAGCCCGAAATACATGGGGAAACCTGAGCCGTGCACAGGCAGGAAGGGCCGGAGACTCACCCAACCTATCTGACGCCTGACACCCGTCTGTCATTTAACTACTGTTGAACATGGGAGTTTGGACCCATGGAAACCGGCGAGGTGTTAGTTTTTTCATCACGTTAGGTTAGATCTTACTTATTAAAACTTGAGCTCTCTGCAGCAAAACTGTCAGTTCTATTGCAAACGTTCTTACGACAACCACATATTGGCTAAGGGTTAACTATGTAAGCTACTGCAAAATAGAGCCTGTAAATTGATTAGACAGCTAACAATTAAGAACTAAAGTACCGACAACAAATGAGCAATGGTAGCTATCCAAGTTAGGGCCACATTGCTTTGCTAATACGGACTTGTTTGTCGAGTGAGTGAATACGAAGGGAGAAATATCAAACAGCATAACGTATATAAATTAGCTAGCGTTACAGTAGCTGACAGGACAACAATCCGGCCATTTAACTGCTTATCTACCTAACTAACTTTAATGACAGCCGCAGTGTTAAACACCTAACGTTACTCCTAATGAAATTCTTTGGTGCTGCACACAGCAAATGTTAAAAAACATTTTTTTATTAAATAACAGTGTAGTCGTAAATCAGCAACCTACTGTTAGACTAGAGGTCTATGCGAGTTAACGTTATTCCTCTTTTGTTTGTGGGTGACAGGGTCTGACAGCTTGGCAAGTTTGAGTTCAAATGGCCAAAGTGCTTAAGAGTTGGCAGCAGTCCGATCAATCCTTTCCAACCACCAAAACGAATGTAACTGGGAGCAGATAGCGGTAGCTTCGTCCTGTATCCAACTTAGCCAAATGACATCATACGGAACTTGAAAATAAATTATTTGTTATGGTCACGTAGTTAGTTAACACCCTGAATGCGAAACATACAGTGACATGCAAGAAAACACACTTAATTTACTAACTTGAAGTTATTTTTAAGTTTAATTTGATCAAGGGCCCAAGCTGGATAGCCTAACGGGCTAAGTTTGCAATCGCTATCATCCATGAAGCTTTAATGTATAGGGCATGTGATGGTATCTTGATGTCGTATCGTTGTGATTTCTCGCGTCAAGACCATGATAGCCAATTTAGCGGAGACAAACTGGCAATTTATTAATAGCGGACTAAAATCGGAAAGTTAGCGAGCCAAACAAACTAAGCTTGAAGTGGCAGCGTTAACTTGGCTAAAGACGGTATGAAAAGCTCCTCACCCGGTTGTGGATATTCCGCCTCGGCTGACTGTGTCGAACTTTTTTCCGCAAATGCATGGCTGGAGGGACACTGATATTAACAGTTTTCTTAATTCTTGAACCAGAAGGGTTGGTATTTAAACCCCCATAGCACGGTCCTTCTGCCATGGTAAGAAGGAATAATTAGCCAAAGTATCGAACAGGGTAGTTATGTAACGTTCACAAAGTCCAAAGCGTGTAAAACTGTTGTTCACATCAAGTCTGTCTTCAATACTCGAAGCTATCTTAGTTGGTAGTTTCGCTCGCTAGCTAACGTTAGTCCCCATAATTGTCTAAATAGGCCTCATGACTGGACTACAAGATAAGTTTGTTTACTTTTCAGTGTTTTCATAAAGGACTGATCCATGCAACTCGCATATCCTTTTAAATGAGTAACAGTTTCGAGTCTCCTCGTCTCTCTCTTCTTGAACACTTTGGTAAAGTCACGCAAGTTCAGCTCAGCAACCGGAACTTATGACGCCCGTGTAACCGTTGGAGACGGCGGGAGACAGTTTTAAATTTACACCGCCTTCTCTGATTGCGCGATTCCTGCACGGGCAGAAACCAAGCCCCTCCTAGCTAAATCCGATTGGTAACTTCCCTGCCTGGTAGCCAATCTACTGAAATCGATGATTCGCCATAAACAGAAACCCCTCCTGCCTTAATTCGATTGGTTAGTTCCCTTGAGTGGAAGACATAATACAAATGTCAATTTCGCTACTGTAAGATAAATCAGTACACTGGAATTATTGACAGAAATATTCGAACTGTAATTGTTTTAAAAAATACAGTTTTTCTGTATTTAAAAGTGTCTTTAATAATTTCTGCATTTTTGATGAGAAATTTAATGCAATATGTAATACCTGAAACATTATCGCCGACGGGATGTGCTGGCCAAATATCGTGCTGAATTTGCTTTACTCTAAACCCATGCAGTTCTGTATCTAATACTTAGTTCTCTCAGGGCTTTCAGTTACTTTGTTTTTTATAGGCTAAGGTCATGGTTTTGAATGTGCTTTATTTACTTTAATAGAAATGAAAATGTATGGGTTAGGTAACCATAGAAAAATGCAAGATAGATTTGATATTGTTCTGAATCAATAAAGCAACATAAATAAATAATGCATGTTCATACTGTTACTTACCAGTATCAATCATTTGCACCTTTACAATAATATAATTGCATGCAGTTCACTCAGAATATCAATATATTTATCCAAATTATTGAACCTAAAACTGCTAAGCGAGGCTTAATGAGCTAGATAGAACCACCAAAATTTGCACAGAAGTAGCTTAGCATGAGTAACAATGCAACAAGAATTATTTTAAGAAAAGTGCATTTTATTATCATTTAACGTTGTTTTCCCTCACCCATTAGAGGTCATTGTTTAGGAGCATTATGCCTTGTTCAGCAGCACATTAAGCAAGAAAAACATTAAGCCTCATTAAGCAGTTCATGTTAATCATTTTATGTACTTTGTAAAATTATTTCAACATGACATTTTGCATTTTATATTATTTATGTTGCACTTTAACCATAATGCCTGTCACTACATCACCTGTTGACAAGTACGTTGCTGTAGAACAGTCACAACACTGTACGTACAATAAATTTTATGGTAAAAATGCTGACAATAATAATAATTTTATAGTGAGAAGTGAAGGGTGGAAGAAACACAAGGACAGTAAGATAAAACAATGCAAGGATTTAATTTTACTGCAATTCCACAATTTTCTACATTCATCTTCAATATAGGCTACATAAAGATGAGCACTAATTCCCAGTGTTACAACCTTTTCTCTCAATTCATAATATTTGCCCCATAAGTTTTCGCCCCAGGAAGTGATGTCGTTTAACGACTACAAGAAAAGAAGTACAAAACGAAAACCAAAAATGACAAGCCAGGAGAAACAAGTGACAGAATTTTCATCACACTTTTATCAGACAGTGATTTTGAAAGATTTCTTTTTACTTATATAAAAGTAAAAATATTTCACACAGAGAAGCAGCAAACCCAGGAAGATATGTTGGCAAAAGAAAAAAAATAACAGTTGGCACAAGCTTGGGCAGTCAGCTAAGCAATCTCTGCTTTAACCAGGATGAACTGTGTAACAGCCAAGTTTCAGAACAGCAACGCCAGCCGCACATGACAACAAGCTAGTAGCACACTCATGGTTCTGACTTCTGAGCTACTGAGATTCCCCATCTCAGAATTCCATCTGACCTTTGACCCCCGTTTTCCTGTCGCTTGGCCCCGAAAGGTGGCAACTTTTTTTTTAAACATCACGTGAACATCATCTTGAGCTGCCGTGCAAATCACCACACCTTCTCTTTCACCACACCGTCCTCTGCATCAGGAGCCGAGGACGTCGTATCCCAACTGACCCGTGGAGAGAAAGCCCCTTGGTTCTTAGTCAACCTCCACATCCACTTCGTACTTAGGAAGGGAGTAGAGGTAAGCCGTGTTGTCCTCCTCGCAGATGATGGCCACAGTCTCCCCAGCTTCTGACACTGCTGCACTAGTCTGTACGTATGCCTGCGTAGAGTCAAAGAAAGAACAGAGCATAAATGACATGTTTGAAGCATTTATGACCATTTATTCCTGGATTATTATCCCAATTTATGCTTTATTTAACACTATATCCTGTTGTGTTAAGAGTTTTTGTATAACTGACTGACTGACTGACTAGCTCGGCATAAGACCATCAGCTAAATGCCAAAGTTAATTATATTAGTGTTACACATCAGGCTCACAACCTTTCAGTACTATGAGCCTGACCAGCCTGACCCTCTGATGCTCTGATGATGAAATAGATCCTGCCAAATGCCAGGGATGAGTTTTTGCTAATAAATGGTTAGTTAGATCTCCTGACAGATCAGCTTGTGTAGGTTGGGCTCCAATTGGAGGAGGTGACTCGAACCAGCTCAACCACTGACCAATGACAGAATGCTGGCTAAAACCTGCAAGAACCAATCAGATTGCAGAGAAACAACGTCACAAACTGTGGCTTCCCTTTGCAGATGCTCAGGAGATAGACCGTCCGAGATCACCGGGACTATAAATCTACACAGGCCCAATAATTCACTTGATTAGACATTTTTGGTGAAGTCATGAGCTACAGCTGCTGTAGGTCCAAATGTCGCTCAGAAAGCAGGTGCTCATTTTTGACCTTCTCCAGTAGCTGCAGTCGCTCCTCGTTGACCAAGTTGCTGTGCCTGAGTTGGCTGACAGTGCTCTCCAGGCCCAGCAGCTTGTCCAGGTGTCTGCGGTGCCTCTGCTGCAGAACCTTCACCTTCTTCTGCAGCTCGATCACGATGGCCTCCAGCTGCTCCTTGCTCAGAGTGTTCTTGTGATAGCTGAGGAGGGAGGAAGAGATCGTGTCTCACGCTCCAGACAAGTTGGGACAGGGAGGATAGTTAAAGCAGGGACGTGATCGTACATGAAGGCGATAACATTTTATGACACAAAGGTGCACTATTGTATGTACGTTTTTTTGCACCTAGTTTGAACCGAATCGAGTTTATTCATAATGTGATCTAATGTATTGTATCGTTTGTAATATTTTAATTTTGTTAGGCCCTTTATTATAGCTGGTCTGATTTCACATTGTGAAAATTCAACTCCGCCTCAGCCTGTCTACAAAAAACATGTCCATGCTCGCTATGGACTACTAAACACATACTCCCTGTACACATACTATGAAAGGGGTAAAAGAGTTTTGATTCAGAAACAAAAAAAACTTCTAAAGAAAAGTAAAGCCAGTGTGAAAACGAGAGGGGCTGAAGCAGAACCTCACCGGTGCTCTTCCAGCAGTTTCCCCTGCTGTTCCGTGCGGTCTTCCTCCACAGCCGCCGTCTCTCCGTCCCTCTCCACGCTCTCCAGCCTCTCCAGGGTGAGCACCAGCGAGCCAGGGGAGGGGGGCAGGTGCTTGGACACGATGGGGAGGGTGGAGACGATGGGCGTGGAGCTGAGCGCAGACGACAGCACCGTGTCTGGCGCGGGGCAGATCTGGCCGGCCAAGCCCGCGGGCAGAACGTTGGGTATGGTCTCGAAGTAGGCGATTATCTGGACGTCCCGGTCATCCGGGGCAGCAGGGGGCTCCACCATCTCCAGGGCCACGTTCTCAACAGTCAGGGACGGCAGGGCGGGGACCGCGCGGAGGGCGCCCTCGCTGGCGGCTGCGTCCCGGCTCTCCGTCGCGACGGCGGCACTCATCATCCCCTTCGCCTCCTTCAGCTGCCCTTCCTCTTCCTCGCCCACCGCCGCACCCTCCGATTTGACCATGACCTCAATGTGCTGCTCTCCCTCGCCAGGCTGGCCCAGGTCCTCCACTGTCTGGAACAGTGTCATCGGGAGCTCGTCCACCGACACAACATGGCCGCCCACCCCCGGCGCGTGCCCAGCGCTGCCAGGGTCCAGGAGCACAGGCGGCGCAGGCTGAGAGGGATCCACAGCGATGGCGTACAGCTGCACAGGGTTGGGTTCACTATCCCGGGACGTCGGATCAATGGGGGGCATCCCCACCACAAGCTTCCTGCTGAAGCTTCGTTGCCGTTTAGGATTTCGCTCCAATCTGTCCCCTCCTTTCCTTTTCTGTCAGGAACAACAGAGGCAGACAAGTTTTTAAAAAAACAATCTTATGTGACTTTTTTCACAGAGGAAATTAGTATTTTGTAAGCCAGAGAAACAACCTCAAAAAGTAACAAGGAAAATAATGGTGTTATTCATGTAAAATTCCACAGAACCACAACAGCGTTCTGTGGAAATAAAAAAACTATTAAGTTCACACTGCAATTGTGAAAGTGCAGACTGACTCATGTTTCTGTGACACAATGTGAAAAGATCATGCTCACAGGAAGTTTCCACAATTAATTTTGGGTACTGGTCTGGGTTGGGTGGTCAGTGAAATTTCAATTCAGTCACTACAGGAAACAAACTTTAATTTACGAAACATAATTTATATGAAAGCTGGGCATAACTTTCCAAGATGATCTTTTTTTTCAATTAAAGAACTGAACTTATTCACAGTAAACTTGGTGTATTGGCTGTAGTGAAATGACTCAAGACTCAGGTACTTCTTCTCTGACTGAGAAGAGCACGTTTCTCCACGGCAGGGCGAAGCTACTACCTCCGCAGTCTCTGAGAGCTGGAAGATGGTGGGGACAGCGTCGTTGGCAAGGTAACGGATTCCCCAGCGCATGGTGAAGCAGGTGGGCGTAAAGTGCTCATGACAGAGGTGCTGGTGCCGTGAAGGGGTCCAATCCTCACGCCCCATGTTAATCAGCCACTGCTTCAGCCTAACTGGGTCATTCAGTGGAAACCTAGGAACATTAACACAGTATGAACATCACACTGAATTCAGCCAGTAAATACATGTCAATCCCTGTAATCGCAAACTGTCTTAAAAGCACATCAACTTCAAAGAAATTCAAAACCATCGCTGACAAAGCAAATTTAACCAAAAACTTTCTTTTTAAAATGTGAACAGAAACCTGAAGTGCATTTATCTTTCCTGCATGTAAGAAAAGGGACTGGAACCAAAGACTTTCCATATGCAAAGTTTCAGAACAGTCTGTTATTGCAAAGTGCAAAATGAGCATTATCAAACCAGTATTTCAACAAAGCAGTCATGAATTAATGTCATCTCACTTCGTATTAATACTGAAAAGTAAAGCACAGAGAGGTCTTTGCGGGTCTTGAAAGGTGATGTTCTGTAATCAGTAGAAATTAAGAACAACACTATAACATTTGACTTTCTGATACCATTGATACTACAGTTACTAAGTATTCCTTTCTGTCTGACGTAGAGAGTTCTTTGCCTGAAAACATGAGAACAGCGGTCTTATTTTTTTTCACAATTTGCTTAGGACATAACTCTTTAAACACAGCTCACTAATACTTAAAATGTGGCCTAAACCATGCATGGACATTGAGTATTTTGAGTGCAAGAGAACTTGATGGCATTAAGTCAAATACTTCTTCAATACACACTTTTTAAAAAAATTACACACAAAATGCATTGCCATTATTATAATATTCAAACAGCCAGTCTTACAATACATTTTGATGAATAACAATAGGTTTAACAATCATCATTCGTACTACAACGGAAGACCAAGTAACTTAAGAATATTGGGAAGAACTGATATGGAACAGTGGAATGGTCCTTAAATTGTTCCTGTGAAATTAATTGGTGAAGAAATTGTTATTAATTGGCATAATTTTGATACCAGTAATTACAGACTGAATGAAATGTGTTTTGACAGACGAATAACGAGCATATGGTTTGTACATGTAGACTTGATATGTATGTGCCCTGGAAACGTTTTCGAGATTAAAAGCATTTTACATAAAGTTGAAAAATGTAAATAATGCATTACTAAGAGAAAGCAATTCTCTCCACAACAAACCCCTCTCATGCCCAAACCATGAAGATGTATCTCAATTACCAAACACCCGCCGAGTGGTTTGGGCAAACAGTTTACAGCAACACATCACAGTATTGCGTCGTACTCAAATGACCCCAATCCTTTGTTTGTTCGAGCTGTCAGCTCGCCGTTTGGCTATATTTATGAGCACCCTATTTTATCAGAAAGAGGCATTAATGACAGTTAGCAGCTGAAATACACTCCGTCACACCAAACCAATATTGGCGAGCATAGCAACGGTTAGAAGTAGTTTGCAATTAAAATGATAATGTAAAACTACCTAGCATGTAACTTCGCAAGTAGACCTGCCTGTCTCCAATTCCACAGAAAGCAAAATAAAGACGGCCATATGATTTCTTTCAAAGCGTCAAATCCAAAGAGTTACTAATTTCTAGCAAATATAGGCTACAAGAGATTCAACGTAGCCCATAAGCAGAAAGTTGGCTCGTACATGCGTGTACATGGACACACCGTTACGCCTGTCACCCCTGTTAAGTGGTGTAAGTGTAAGCTGCAACGTAACAAATTTAGCTAAGTTTTACCAAATCTGTGTGGTTAGCGGGCTGCCATGCTAGAACAGTTTAAGCAGTTATTGTTCTGTATATATATGGTACTTGTTGTAAGTAGCGAGCTGTCACCTTCACCATTGATATCGCAGTACAAGAACAGCAAACAAGTCCATGCAGAAAAATCATAAAACGCATATAGTCTAACTTAACAAGCTGACTGTCTAATTAGCTAGGTAACGTTAACGAGCCAAAATACAACATGAAGCCCATGCATAACACATAATGCATATCTGCTAATGTTAGCTTTAGTAGCTGCTAGATACAACAACATTTTCTAGACGCTCAAAGCTGTCTTGCCAATGTAAGGCAGTTAAACAGTGAGATTCAAAAGCTTACTTGTAAAAACTCTTCCTGTCAGAATTTTTAGCGTCATTTTTGCAGTTCGGAGCTGAGCAATACTTGGGCATCTTGTGTAGCTGCTGCCAGAATCGGAGAAATGCACCGTAATGCTGCGTAAACTGTTTTGATTCCTACTAGTACTATCCTTCTGTCACACGTAAGGTTTTCTAACAGGTTTCACTGTACGAGGGTCAAAGGTAAAAAGAAGCCAGCTGACTGCCATGTTCATGACGGGCAACTTTCATGTGCCTGTGAAATATACAGCGCCATCTAGTGGCAGCGGTACTGTATCTCCTGCTCTGGAAGCCAGCTTTTACTGTACGCATGTTGGCGATAACGCCCTCGCACCATAACTGTATAAAAATATACGCAAGTATTAACCCCGTGTTTAGACCACATGGCCAGGCAAGCCAATGCAAATGTAACGGCTTGGCCCATACAAAGGTTGACTTGATGTGAATAAATATAAGCTTAAATATAATGCTGTAAGCAGGGGTGTAGCACAAAATTCTGGGCCCTATACATAAGCAGTCTCTGCGGGCCCCCTTCCTCTCTTGATCCATGTCTCTCACGAATCATTCCAGGCTTTTCGAGGGCCGTCCCCCCATTCGGGCCCTGGGTAGTCAGTCCCACTTTCCCCCCACTACGACGCCCCTGTCTGTAAGCCTGCAAACATGGTAAAATTGTTTTGATCACAAGCATTCATTTTATGGGACTGATACTGTTTTTTGACTGGTTCATTCCACGCAGTGCGTCAAGGCTGAAAGCCCATTTGGAAAATAATTATAATTATAAAAATATCATGCCATACATTCAGGACTTTTGAATGAGTGTTTCTTATTCCTGGTCCCAATAATCTATGTGTGGTGGCAATAAATATAAAGTGGGTCTTGAGCAGTATCGTCAGTATGTCTGATGACCAGCAAGAACACAAACAGGCCATTTTAGGGCAATCATCTGGATAATCTTCAAATAATCATTTTGGTAATGTGCGAGGTATGCATCCAGTGATTTTTAGACAACTTTGGGAAGGCTAGCAGATGTGCAGGTGTGGTGGCCAACAGGTCAAAAAACTGTCTTCATACTATAATTCGTGCAGTGTTTAATTTGACTGATATTTATTGAGCATATACGACAAGTAGCAACATTTCTTTCACATTATCTCACGATTCCCCTCAATGCTTTTCACAACCCACAGTTTCAGAACAGTTCGCTGTTCTTGGAGAGTCGTATCTACCTCTGGATTTTATGCTAATCATTTATACGATCTGCTATTTTTAGCCATATTTATAGATAAACTCAAGGAAGCACTATGCTGTTTTGCTGTGGTCAAATCTATTGTCCGTTACCAAGCTCTGAGAACAGACTAGTACAGCAGTGCTCCAGCAGCCTAACTCATTGTGCTGTACCTTCCCGCATCTGCGTTCATTTTGTGAGGTAAACATTACCTTTTGGTGTGTAGAACTGCACCTTGGTCTGACGTTGAGAGCTGTTAGTTTAAGCATAGTGTGGTATTATTGTTTAGGACTTGAGTAAAGAGGGACAAATACACAAACATCTAAAACGTGAATTAGTTTGTGGTTTTCTTGCAATAACTGAGGATATACGTATGTTGCTTTACTATGTGACTAAAAGTGTGCACAAATTAAATTTCCAACAGCGTGAGGAGGGTCTTGACCTCTTCTTGAGCATATTGAGGAGTGTTGGGTTGCTTGTTTTAAAAACTACCAGACGGGGGTGCCAGCGAGCTGTATAACATGGGTGTTCTTTTCAGACTGTCAGGAGGAAAGCTATTGCAAATATACTGCTTTCAAAACCATAGCTCTTACTCCATTCTGAAATAAGCACCTGAAGTATTGTATCTAATAACCAATGAAAAGTGACCTACACTACAGTATATAACCAAAAGTATGTGGACACCCCTTGGTCTGGGGCTGTTTCATAGTTTAGGCTTTGCCCATTAGTTCCAGTGAAGGCAAATCTTAATGTAATGACATTCTACATGATTCTGTGTTTCCAGCTTTATGGCAACAGTATCAACATGACAATGTCCCCGGGCACACAGCAAGGTCCATATAGAAACGGCTTTGTTGAGATTGGTGCGGAAGAACGTAACTAGCCTTCACCGAGCCCTGACCTCAACCCGAACCAACACCATTGGGATCAGTTGGAAAGCCAACTGCGAGTCAGACCTAATCACCCAATCAGTGCCCGACCTCAGTAATTTTCTTTGGCTGAATGGAAGCAAATCCCTGTAGCAATGATCCTACATCTAATATAAAACCTTCCCAGAAGAGTGGAGGTTGTTATAGCAGCAACACCTGGGGAGATATGAGTGTCATAACTGAACTGACAACCCAGTGACCTGACAAACTTACTGTATGTGTGACTCACTTTTAACATAATTATGGTTCATTGCTAAAACACAGCATCATTTTTAGTGTCCTTTTTCATTAAAGATAGCTTATGTTAAAGGTTAATTATTTTTGCAGTGTCTTAAATTCAGCCACAGGCATTGCTTAATCATGGGGATTACACAAAAAAAATAATTGCGGAATATCATCTGCACAGGTCTGTACAATTAATGGTACTGGTTCAATCAACATTACTTCTTACTTGCTGACTTTATGAACACACTCAGGTAAATGTAAGACTTTGTGGGAAACAAGCATTTTAAGACCTGATCATGCAGTGTATAGAGCATTACTGTGGAAAACAAAAAAATAATAAAATAAGATCCATATCAGGTGATCCAAGAACAGGGGTCTAATGATTAAAACATGCTTTTTCATTCATGATTCAGTCTTCAAAGAGAATGTTTTTGGAAGTGCATATCTGGTTTAATCTCAGCAAGCTGTTGTGAGACTTCAATGCTTTTCGGTGAGTGTGGCGATGTTGGAAAGATTGATGGATAAATTTGCTTGTGCAGTGGCTCTTTCTCACAGTCATTAATCATCTCCAGTAACATGTCAGTACAGATCAATAGAGGAACCCAGATGCTTGTATCTGGTATATATGTGAAATCCACACATACGGCTGGCTAATATTTGGTTGGTTGGCTGAACACCAGTCTGCTAGATATTCAGTATAAGTTCCTGGAAACTGCCATAAATCTTAATTTAACACACAAATTTGTCTTCAGCTTTCTCATTTCCTGGCATTTCTTGTCATTGGATTTGGATTTTAAAAAAGGTTGGCAGATGATGGTGGGATGGACAGATAGTCAGTAAACGAAGGGAAGAGAGAGTTAGAGTGAGAGCCACTGAAGAAATGAATGGGTGCAGTCTGGAGTGTCCCAGGACGTCCCACTGAGGAGAGTGTGGGGGGAGAGGGATTACTCACTATCCCCAAAATTTAGTGTGACTGTACTTACTTCCTAAGGAGGAATAATTGGGCTTCCTGAGAGGAAAAAACAAGGGTTCCTTAGAGAGGAGAGAGAATGAGTGAGAGAGACTAGCATCTGGATGTTTGGAGAGCAGAGAAACTCAAAATAGGATGAGGGAAAGAGCTTTCTGCACAGAGATTTCTGTCCTCTTGGTTGTCGGGTGCAGTTAGTGTAGTTGGGATTTGGGGGTTGTGAGAAAGTTTAAGCACGCAGAAAGTATGACTTCAAAACCGTGGACTAGCAAATGATGTGGTTAAAAGACTAAAGCAGCACTAGTCGGGACAGCTCTCCCAATTCAGGAAAGGTGAGAGAGTGAAAGACATAGAAATGAAATGAGCATCAGAGCTATTCCCTCATGGTCTGAATGCCAGCCTTTCAGGCGCATTATCAACGAACCCAATCTGAATGGAACGGAGGAACTGAGCTAAGGTGACCCCTCCTCACTTCACCCTAACCCCCCCTCCCTACATGCCCCACCCTTACGATGTTCCACACTGGACCCCCGGCCAATCCAACCACCTCCCCATACTGGAGTACTGACTGATAAGAGAAGCCCCTAATGGCTGAGGTAGCTGAGGTAGCTGAGGTGCTTTACAATCCAGCTGGTCGTACCTTACCTTACATTACATTACATTACATTTATTTAGCAGACGCTTTTATCCAAAGCGACGTACAAAAGTGCATATCAAGGTCATTGGAACAACTACAAAACACAAGTTTGATAAGGTACAATACACATTTTGTACAGTTATTCATAGCCAAGAACACAGTCCAGTTCACACAGTGAACATCATTCTGACCTAATCTACGTTAAGTCAAACTAGAGGCCTCCCTCCCTCTTCCTCCTGAAAGCGGTCTGCTGGGTGGTCTGTCAAGGGGCAGATAATACAACTGGATGGTATTTATTTATTTATTTGGGGGAAACAACGTCAATGAAATTTAAAAATAAATCACAAAAGAAAAAGTATATTTCTTGCTGCCCCCACTGTGTCCTTTCTTCCTCTCCTTTTGCCACCACCGCCCCCACTTTCCTTCTGCTGTCTGTCCCTCCCCATATCTGTTTATTTTTATCCTGCCCGCAGTCTATTCCTCGCCCATATTCCCTCTTTTCTGCAGTACAAGTTTTGTCCAATACAAGCATTGGCTTGGTCATGAGGGTGTGTGTGTGCGTGTGTAGGGCTTCTTGTTATTGTTGTTTTATGCTCGATTTATAAAAACTTCATGACTCATGTGTTTATGCAATGCCAATGTCAGTTTAGGGCAGGAATACAGTTCTTATAGAGTTCTGGAGTGGAATTTCATGGCGCTCTGTAGACAGTGTAGGTCAGCATTCTGAAATGACACGTTGTAAAACAGCCAGTCCAGTTTGGGCTGCTTGTTTGTGTAGGGGAGGAGGAAGTGGAAATTTGGTGCAGTGGAAAAAGAAACAGGGCAAGTACCTGTGCAAACGCACTTACTGTACTTCGGCAGTTCTGCATCTGACTCGCACCCTGCCTGTGTCAGCTGTCCCCCTCGTTCAAGAGAGAGAGAGAGAGAGAGGATGAGACTGAGTGAGAATCATGTTTATATTTTGCGGAGAAACTGTTGACATTTCTTTTAGAGTCTGTTTGAAACACAGACCAAGGTCTTTTCCCTCATTTCAGTGAAAATTTCCCTTCCGTCCCTCCCAGGCATGCAGAAAGTGTATTGACAGAAACGGTCGCTGTACAAACAGATGCGCCAAATGCCAGTGCGTATGACTAACACGCCGGATTGCACGACGAGCGACTGCGACGCGTTGCAAATGCAAAATGTATTTTAACTACGGAGGCCTAAAACCCCCACATTGGCTCGATGATGTGGAGGGAAGTGCGCCAAGGTGTATCAGTAACATAAAATCTTCTAGAGAAATGTGTCTCTATCCCTCAACTCTCAAACCCCCAAGTAGAGATTTTTCCACCGACACAGGGCTGTCTCAGGTTTCACCGTCATTAAATCCCCCTCCAACCCTTGTGTTCCTGCGTTTTGCCAACCAAACGAGCTAACACTGTACTCCTTTAAGCAGCCCTGAGCCATGCGGCATTAGAAGCTGTCCAGGCTTAGCTGACAAGTTCTGGCTGGTTTTCATTTGAAGTGGGCTGTGGCCCGGTTTCAGGATATGACATAAATTTGGATACAAGGAGAAATAGGTTTTGTCATAGGCCCAAAGGCGGGAACGAACAATGTCCTGCATGTTTCTGGACTTCTACAGCTCTTGCCCCCATTAACAGACGTAAAAAAAGAGTTACATTTGGATGGATGTTGCATTCATTGTTGAGCAATATTTCATTTACATTTTGTGGACATTCATTTCCAAAGAAATTTACACAGCTGGATATTTTTCTGCAGAAATTCAGGGTAAGTAACTTGCTTAAGGGTACAACAGCAGTGCCACACCTAGGAATCGAACCCACAAATTACAAGGCCTATTCACTAGGCATTATACCACAAAGATTTTAATGGTGCCAAATATACTACCCTTTCTTTACTCTGATAAAAGCAACATTTCAATGGGCAGCTACAGCTGTCATACTCCTATATTGCCAAAGAAAGACTTGCCATTTTGATTAAAAAAAAGCTTGTAACAGCATAAGCAAGACAGGTGTGTTTTTTATCTTAACCGATCAATGAAACTCATAGAACATCAATTAAATCTCAGCAGAAAGAGCATGTACTACCACATGTAACATGTAATAAGCACAGTTAGCCAGCCTGGTTTCACCTCTAAAGTGGGAAAGAGCTATAATGAGCCAGCCTGGTTTCAACTCTACAGTGGGAAAGGGGTATAATGAGCTAGCCTGGTTCCAGCTCTGGTTCCTGGTTCCAGCTTTACAGTGGGGAAATGGGTATATTATGTGTCTCTTTAACTTACAAAGTGAGCTTCTCCTTCGGGCGGACTGAAGTGGACCCCTAAGGCTCGACTGATCGGAAATGTTTGACTGGTTCCGTTTTACGAGCAGGGCTCCTCTAGGCCCCATGGCCTCATTAATAAGGATTAAGTCAAAGGCTGCATAAATACATCATTCCCAGAAGTAAAATAAACTGTGCAAAAGGGGAAAAGTGTAACTCCTTTCCGAAACTCAGCAAGCGACTGAAGCTGACCACATAATTATGAGCGGATTATAGTTTTTTCACAGTTTTTAAAACAATTATATTAGAGTGCCTGTCAATATGAGAACATCAAGAAAGCACAGAAAATATTCAAAGTCCATTAGTCTGAGTGTATTTTTTTCTCTTTCTGTCTGTTGCCCACCCCTCCCCCTGCTTTCGTTTATTTCCTCTTTTCACATGTACTTCTTTTCTTCCACCATCCTCCTCTCCCACCCACTATTTCTCTATTTTGGACCCATTGCTCTTCTCACCCCCTATTCCATCTTTCCACCTCTTTTTCTGTTATTCCCCTCATCTGTCTCTGGGTCAGAGACAGAGACAGCTTTTTTATGGGTTTTGGGCAAAAGAACACGGCACTGGGTACACACCCCAAACAGGAAATGAGAAATTCAAGGAAACTGTGTGTGTGTGTGTGCGTGCGAGTATGTGTGTGTGCATGTGTGCATCTGTGTGTGCATGTATGCGTACATGCAGGCATATGTATGTGTGTGTGCATGCATATATGTATGTTTCTGTCTGTGAGTTAAAGCAAGGGACAGAAGAAGGGGAAAGTGAGCTAATTAGCAGAGAGGCTCAGCAAAAAGAGCCATAAGGTACATTGGTGTAGAAAAAAAGGGTCAGAGTGCATAGACATTTTATACTTGCACTTGCACTTTCTCTCTGTCCCTTCCCACCAAACCTTGCTATCCTTTTCTCTGTGCTGTAAGGCACTGGGCTTAGCTCAAAACCACACAAACGACACCACGACACATCACCATTCCCACTACACCATTCCCAAACTCCCCCCCACCACACGCATCTAATCTATAAATACTCCCTGCTCCCCCAGAGCATGGGACCCCTGCCCTGACAGACATACAGACAGACAGACAGACAGACAGACAGACAGGCGGGCAGGCTGACAGACTGATAGACAGGTAGGCAGATAGACAGACAGACAGTTTCAGTGATGGTGCATTGGCTTCCCTGTGCCCCCGCATGGTCGCACGCAGTGTCTCGGGGTGTATGTGTGCCTCTTATTCTGGGGCTCCCCTGGTCCTGAAGGACTGCAGGCTGTGCTGGTTTCCGTTCCGTCACTCTGTCACTTGGGACTTGATCAATTAAAGCAGCAAGTAAAAACACAGGTAACTCAACTTCCTGATTCCCTGTGTCGAAACTAGTCGGTGATTTAAAGGTGAAAACAAAAAAACCAGCAGATCCTGCATTTCTCCAGTTCCAGGGTTGGGGGCCCCAGCAGGTCCTGCGGCTCTCCAGGACCAGGATTGGGGGCCCCAGCAGGTCCTGCGGCTCTCCAGGACCAGGGTTGTTGACACAAGCAGGTCCTATGGCTCTCCAGGACTAGGGTTGGGGGCCCCAGCAGGTCCTGCGGCTCTCCAGGACCAGGGTTGAGGGCCCCAGCAGGTTCTGTGGCTCTCCAGGACCAGGGTTGGGGCCCCAGCAGGTCCTGTGTCTCTCCAGGACCAGGTTGGGCCCCAGCAGGTCCTGCGGCTCTCCAGGACCAGGGTTGAGGGCCCCAGCAGGTTCTGTGGCTCTCCAGGACCAGGGTTGGGGCCCCAGCAGGTCCTGTGTCTCTCCAGGACCAGGGTTGGGGAGCCTTTCCTTACAGTAGCTCTGAGTGGAAAGTTAGTTTAGTCAAACCACAAAGTTGGTCCGGAGTGAGGAATGGACCCAAGAACAATACCAGCAGCCGTGGCTAATTTGCACCTGAAAACGGAGACAGGGAAGTAAAGGAATCTGCTGTCAGAAGAAATGAGCGTGATGCAGTTCAGAAACACGCCCTGAAATTCAATCTGGGTGTTTGGTATTTTACAGGCCATCACAGACACAAACACAAAACAAAGACACGCTAACTTTCCCAGGTCAATACAGACAGACTGTGACGCACAGACAAATGTGCGAAGTGACTCAACGCTGCCTGTAGCCCTCTCTCTCTCGCTCTCTCCCTCTCTCTCATTCTCTCTTTCACTCCCTCTCACACACACACAGACTGACAGGATATTGTGCTGGAGCACTTCCATTTCCTGTTTCTCTTGCCGGTTGACCTTCCTGTCATTTCCTGTCGGCTGCAGGCATTCGTTCATAGGGGAAATTCCCATTTAAGTGATCTCTCCAGTCCCTCCTCTCTTCCCAGCCCTGGGAGGCAGATTCTGTACCATGTTTTAATCCACATTACGCAAGTAAAAGCCAGAGAAATACTTCTGACTGCGAACAAAACAAGATTTTCAGATGGAATGGCCTAACAACTGTTCTGCTCCGAAGAAACATAGAAAGGACCTTAGAAGCAAAAGATGGCCATCGAGTGGACAACGATGTCAACTCCACTCCCCGTAAAGATTATCTGGATAGGAGTGTGTGGAGAGGGCAGCTGACTCTCAACCCACACACAAATGTCCCTGTTCGACCAGGGGTTCCATTCCCTGCCATTTTGTACTGTGATCCCTTATCTGTGTGTAACCCTTTCTGTTTTCTCCATCTGAAAAAGTGAAAAAAAAAAATACAATACACGGAGGGTCGACAGTCTGCTGTTATGACCCCTGTCAGAAGCTGTGTTTACAGTTGTCTCTGATGCGTTCTTCCGGTTTGTCATCTGATTGGTCGTTATTCCATTTGTCAAAACCGCTGATTGCCACCCGTTCTATCAGACCTGGAACTCCACATGCGACTTCGTTACAAAATACTCATACATTTTTTCCATGAATTTCTTAGACCGGACACATTACATTGCCCAAACCACAAACTTTAAAATTATTTAAAAATGGGACATTCTGGTAAAAAAAAATGGACATTTGGCAACCCTAGACACAGTTCAACAGTATCCAAATAGTATGATTTTACCGTTAGGTCTGCTTCATGTTCAAAAACAGAGCAGGATAACAAGGGGGCAGGTATGTGTTTACAAATGGAGAGGCCTGATCACCACCAACAGAATAAAACACAGACACAACCTGACCAGATACCAGGCAAGTGATCTCAGCCTGGCCAGTGAAAAGGGCTGACACAGGCAAACCCAGCTAGCCAAGCCCTGTGAAAGTGATTCACTTTCACATTGAAACAAATATACCTAGGAAAGAGAGAAATCTTATTTCACAACCACTGTCCTCCCCCATTCCCAACATAACAAATCACAAACACATATCACTAATTCTAGCGGATAGCATCCAGACATGTATACTACGCTGCACGCTACGCTAGCATACGATGAGAACACCCTGTGCAGCTAGAAATTTGCTGCAAACAATAAAACATGAATGTTATGGCAGCAATTATTTCTGTAGCTGTGACATTCCTCCATTTCTCTAACTACTCTCTATCCCCCCTCCCTCCCTCCCTCCCTCTCTCTCTATTAAATAGTTCAGTGCAGTCATTTCTTCCTCCCCCGAAGCGGTGTGAAGTACAAAGAACGGAGCGTTTCAGTGGAGAATTGCATTCAGCTCAGTCCAGTGTGATCAGGGTTGGTGCTCACAGGCTCGCCCAAGTAACGGAACGGACCAGGAAGGAGTGTCCTCAATCAGCGCATCATCCAATCATAGCTGCCACCGCACACTGTTGCGACTTCAGGGCCAGTTGATATAGCTGACGTACATGGATACGTTCGATATATCGGACATAAAATGGGATTGGGATATTGGATTCGTGGTCCTTTTTTCCCACAAATCCATCTGGTGGATTGTCCAGCTGTAGGTGAGGAAGAAGGAGGCCTGTGTGCTGTTCTAGATCATTCTTTTCTGTTCGGTGTTGAGCGGGGGCTCTGGGGTGGACTGCGGAGCCACAACTCAAACAGACTGGTGAAATCAGGCCCAGTGTTGAGGCCTGGGATCAGTTAGACATCCATATCCCGTTTCACCATTTTCCCTGTGCGTGCCTATGCATGAGTAAATTTATGTGTTGCATGCACGTGTTAGCGTGTGTTCATATGTGTGAGCATGTGTGTGCGTGTGTGTGCATGAGTAAATATGTATGTGTTATGTGTATGTGTGTGTGTGTTCATGTCCACAAGTTGTATGAGTGCGTATGTGAGTGCACAAGTGTGTGTGTGTGTGTGAGAACTTTACTGAACAACCCCACCCCTCCCCCCCCCCGGCTGTGAAGACTGACTCAGCTTCTTCTGCCCCTCGTTCTCTTGTTCTCCTTTTCCCTCCAACCGTTCCAATTAGAACTCCCGTTTTAATAATCTGCTTCATTTTCAGCCTTCCCATTCTCTCTCACTTTCTCTCTCTCTCACACTCTCTCTCAGATTCCGTCCCTTCTTCTTTCTCGTGAAAATCTCGGTCTTTAACAGCTGTGGCACAGATGGGTGTATCAATCATTACTCAGGTATGTGTGTAGATCTGTGCACAATTTTGAATCTTTGAAGTGAGCGACGTCCGGTCTTTATACATGCACTTATTACACACACACATACACACACACACACACGCAGATACACTGACTTGCTGAGTTCAAAGGATTGTGAGTCATAAACAGAGTCCCTGGGTAGCAGCAGGAATGTGGTGATCGCTAGGGAATTCGGCAGGAGAGAGAGGAAAGGGGCTGCTCTGACCCCTCTCTGGACCAAACGGAACACAGCAGGAACTCCCTCTCAGAGTCCCCATCACCATGGAAACACATTCTGAGTGACAGGAGAGACACTCTCAATACTGGGAGCTTAATGAGTGCCAGAGGGCTATCAGAAACCTTTCTTCCACACACATGCATACATACACATACACACACATGCACACACACATATGCATGCACACACACACGTGCAAGCGCGCACACATACAAATGTACACACACACACATATGCATGTGCAAACACACATACACATGCTCACACACACATACACACACATACATACACATGCATGTGCGCACACATACACATGTGCAAACACACATACGCACACACACACACACACACACACACATACATACACACAGTCACACATGCACACACACCTTCAATGCATGTTATACAAAGCAAAACTGTTGCACTAACCCCCCAGCATGTGGGGATTACACACATGGAGCAGAGAAATACAGACCATGTAGAGCACGGCCCCGTAAATAGCCTGTCACACAGTCCCATTGGACGGTGTGTAGAGGAGGGGTCACGGGGTCAGGAAGTTCCCTTTTGCCCGGGGGCCTCATTGTCCAATCCCAGAGCTGCTCCGCTCCGTCCCCTCTCCCCGGCTCCATGGCCAGCCATATGGAATTCTGGACGGGAGGAATTCTGCTCTGCCTCACAGTCCAGGGCTGTGTGGCACTTTGCAGGGATGGCAGAAACATCTCCTGCTTAAAAACATTATGCATGAAAATTACCTAGCAAATAAATGATGCATGTTTGTGTGTATGTATGTATGTATGTAAATGTGTGCGTGTGTGTATGCGTGTATGTGTATAGGTGAGTTTGTTTCTGTGTATGTGAATACATGTATGTGATTTTGTGTGTATGTGTGTCTGTGTGTACAGTATGTGTGTGTGTGTGTGTCTGCCTGCGCGAGTGTGTTTGTGTGTATGTGTGTGTGTGTTCGTGTGTGCATGAGTGCGTTTACATGTGTTTGTGCGTGTGTGTGCGTGTGCGTGAGAGCTTTACAGTGTTTTACAGATTGCTAAGCCATGACTCATTCTTCTGGAGCTCAAGAAGAAAAAAATTCTGAAAAAATAAAGGGAGCAATTACCAATTTAATGCTGCCTCTCTCTTTTTCTCTCACACACTTTCTCCTCTCCTCCATCATGTGTTCTCCTTCTAAGTGTCTTCCAATTGCCACTTCACCTTTTTCTATTCGGTTTCTTTTTCACTGCCCTTTTATTTCTTTTATCTACCCTGGTCAGAGAATGTGTGTGTGTCTGAAAGGAATGCTTTATGTTTATAGTCGCAACACACAAACACCAGTTACCTTCACACAAACATATTCCCTCTGCAGCTCACAGCTTTGAGGTGGGGGATTACATTTCTTTCCTAGCGGAGATCAAAGCCATGCGGTTTAGTTGTGTGTCACGGCGCTGTTTGCGTTTACACCATGCGGCCTCCGATACCACAGAAGGAGTCAGCTCCCTAAGAGCAGACGCTTATCCACAGTGTCTAGTGGTGTACGAGAAACATTAGCGCATTCACCTGATTAATACGAGCAGCAGTGTCAGGCCTGGCTGACAACCTTCCCAGATCAGCCAGTAGAGACGCAACCTCGCTAAAGCACCAGTGTGACACAGCTATGTTAACCAAGAACGAAAGCACTAACTACATACATAACACACCAGTAGCCAGTTAGCTTGCAAGATGTAGATAGTGATGCTACATATATTATCCCACCACACCCCCTGGAAACACTGGCATCAGAGTCCAGTGATGTTTCAGGGCTTTTGTTAAGTCTCAGCCTGATCACAAGAGTTTGAGAGTCTGAATCTGAAAAAAAAATATATATATAAAATTTCCATGGAGAACAAATGGAAGTGGGTTGCAAAGACTGAGGAACCCCCCTCCCCCAAATCCAAACAAAAATCAAATGCAGAAGATCAGATCAGAAGCATAAATCATTAACACACAATGGATAGACAGAAAAACAGATATGACGAGGAAGGGAGGATGGCACTAATCATCCTGTGGGCAAAAAGAGAGTGAGAGGAGAGGAACGACTAGGGCAGGACACGTGGAGAGAAAGTTATTAAAACGAGGGGAGGGACGTCTTCAGGGGGGGATTGTGCAAGAGGGGATTTGCAGCTGAATACATCTTTTCTTCACCTGATCTCTCAGCAGATAAACTAGACTTGCCAGACACCAAAAAAAGCTAGTTTGGAAGTCAGCGCCTTCTCTCTTTGTTTTGAACTTAAATGCATAGGCTTTATCGCTGACAGGAAGGTGTCATCATCGCCTAGCTTGCCTTACTTCCTGTCTCTTCACACGCAGCCCTCTGGTCTCCAGGAAGCGCTTGAGAAAACCGCTGCTTTAGGGACTTTGGCCTCATATGACAATTACCTTCTTATTAAATGAACAATGAGGCCTTCTGTGGAATTGGTGGGGCGTCAAGTTTCACGAGAACCTTCTTCGTGTTGTGATATCCTGCATTGTTTAAACCTGTCTGTGTGTGAGAGCATGTACATTCGTTGTGCACATTTGTGTGTGTGTGTGTGTGTGTGTGTGTGTGTACCCTGCCTCTTTATTACCTCACTTCAGCAGGTTACCGCGGCACAAGATCAGTCAACGTTCAACAATTATTGATGTCATGGTTACATCAGTTAAGATTATATCTACAAAATGACGACAAAAATAAAACTTCAAATGCCTGCAACCGCGACCACAGTTGGTTATCCCATGAAGACATCAATGCTGAGCCCACAGCCACCTTGTGAAAAATGGGCAAATCATTAGAACTATACTACATGCCAACAAGTTGAGGAAGACACCTCATCACAGCTAAATCTGTACCGATCTAATTAATTTAACCATTTTATACCCAACTGCATAGCTGCCAAAAACAGAAATATGTCTCTGCTATGACAACTCCCACCCAAAAAAATCCCATTTCTAATATTTCAATTTATTACATTGTTCAGAAGAAAATGTATTCACATTAGATTTAATTTTTGAAAATGTGTTACTTAAAGCTATTTTGCACATAATAAATTAATATGATAGCCAATAATACAACATGAAACAGTATGTATGTCCACCCATACATAACGTAATTAATAATAATACAGGCGCTTTATTGCTAATCAGTCTCTGCAAAACAGAGTGCTGGAGTCTGCCTTTGACGACGTGTTTCTAGCCACACGTTTTTTTTTTTAAAGTTACAAAACCTTGTCATTGGGCGGTGTAGCACGTTGCACAGAAACGAGATGTTTCTCGTGGACGTCGGCTGTGTTTGCTCTCGTCTGGGTCCGTAGTTCTGTGGTGGTGAAAAAACCCCGAGGCGAGTATCTGATTTGTCGAGCCAGAGCGCGAAACGCACAAGCTGGCCGTCTGCCGCGTAAACCGCGGGGCAGAGGAGCGAAGGCGCGCGTGAGCTCCCCGCTGGGGCTAATGTATCAGCGTCCTGGGAGATTTACGTGACGCTCGGACAGGCGATACGCTTCGTTTCCTCATTACAAGACTACGTTAAACAGCTGTGAGCTGCGCTTGGCGGTAAGCGGTTATGTAAATCCCCGTCAACCCTCTGCCTTTCATGAAAAAAGTCCTTCACACCATAAAGATTTAGAAAAACATAATCTTTGCCAAGACAGCGAGCTGCACATTTTGTACCCTGGCGTCACAGAGGCAAAGGCTGGCATTCGATCTGGCACAATGAGTCCATAGCAGGGGGGGGGGAATTATTAAAAGATGTTAATCATGCTTCTGATTATATTGTTTGTTTGTTTTTTTTTCCTGTCAAGCCTTTTTCCATTAAGGGGCCCCCACATGTGTCAAGATGTTCCAGGTGGGAAATTTCCACAGACCTGGATAATATGACTATCCCAGAAACAAGACAGGACAGATCACTGACACCTGCATATTCACCTTGTTTGCGTGAGACTGACAGTGAGTATATTGTGTGTCCAGTTTGCATTGTGACTTGTGAGTCAGTGCCCGTGTGTGCGTGTGTGCGTGTGTGTGTGCATGGCATGACAGCATTGCTAATACAAATCAATAATCTGTTCCTAATACAGCCTATCACCAATCACTATTTCCTAATGCTATGCCCAAGCACAGTCATGGCAGTAAAGCATATCTGAATTTGAATTTAAAATAAAAAGAGAGAGAGAGATAGAGAGAGAAGGTGAGAGTAAGAGAATTACCGGAAGAGAAGAAGAAAGAGGGAAGGGAGGGCTGTCACCATAAGAGCTGATTCAGCAGTCAGGAGGGAGAAAACCTGAGAGAAACAGACTCACACCGGAAAAGAGCTTCAAAAGCAAGACTACTGCCAAAGCAAACCATGACACATCTCCAATAATCTATTCCTAATGCTTTTAATATAATTGTGTGGTTCACATTATGTCATAGTTATACATTTACTCGGGCAAATAGGAAAAATAAAAACAGTCTGGCAAAGCTGGTCAGGGTGGCCGGCAAGGTGATCGGGGGGCAGCTAGCCCAGCTTCAGGACATCTACAGTAAGTTGGTCATCAAAAAGGTGCAAATGATTGCTAATTGTTCTGATCACCCTCTTCATAATCAGTTTGACCATCTTCCTTTAGGCCGACATTATAAGATACTTAAAACGAAGACACACTGCGCCAGAGAATCTTTTTTTCCCATTGCCGTTGAAAGGCTAAATCTTTTAATGTAAAACATAGACATACATAGACATCTTCTTTAACCTTGTTGCCATTGAAAAGGCTTCATCTTTTAATGTAAATATGTAGACATGTACACCTTACTGCCACAGCACTTTACACTTTACTAGCACTTTACTTACCCCGCACTGAACTTAAGGAGGCACTTTATTCTTGGCCTGAGTCCTAATCTAACACGTTTAATTGAAGCTGGTGAGGGTGTCTCTATCCTTTGCTTGATTTCTCGTTTTATGTTCTTCATGCTTTACGTGTTTTATGACTGCTTTTATGATTTTATGTTTTTGGATTGTTTTTGTTGTCACTTGTTTTAATTTTGATCTAATGCCTGGCTGCAACCAGATTTCCTTTGGGACAATAATAAAGTTGAAGTTGGAGTTTAATATTATATATACATGCTTTGTATTATAGTTTGCTAAGTGGAACTGCCAAAGGGTGAGAGAGAGAGAGAGAGAGAGAGAGAGGGGGATGGAGTGAGAGAGAGAGAACGCCCCCTCACCCACCTGTGAGTGATTCTGTGCTCAGCCCAGTTCCCCCACCACCCCCACCCGTCTGGGCTATAGCCGATCTCCAGAGTAAACAGGTGCACAGTGTTTACCGGTCCGTGGGCTGAACACCTGGTGCATGCTGCATTTTCCGTTAGTTTAGCTCCTCCCTGGCAGACAGGGCTCTCCCCAGGGCCCCTCCCACACAGCCCAGCCTGACCCCTGTCTACTCAATGGCCAGAGTCTGGCCAATCACAACAGAGAGCAAGGAAGCCATTCTCTGCAATCACACACACACACACACACAAACGCACACACGTGCTTTCTCACAAATTTATAACAGAAGCTTTTTTAATAACCATTCAATGCCACAGCTTCTCTGGCTGTTGTTAAAATTATAAAAGAGCAAGAAGCTGACAATCAGGACATTGCATTGAAAACTTAATGGACCTGACGGATATTTATTTCAGTTGGAGCAGAGGTGCTTTGAACTGGGGTAGGGTAAATTATTATTATTTTTTTTTTAAACCTATGCAGCAGATAATTATGATGAGCAAAATATAAATAGTAGCTTACTAAGTAGTGTGCACACACATTCTCTACGATTCTACCCAAAAATACGTCCCTCCTCAGCTCTACACTGAAAAGTATCAATAATTATTCAGACCCTTAACATTAAAAGAAACTTAATCATATCTAGACCAAGAGCAACAAGACAACACTATTAAAAACATGAACACTCTTTTTAAAAAAGCACCAAAAAGTCTGTGAATAAAATCACCACAACACCCGTGGCACACCTGGTTCCAGCTGCGACAGGTAGAGGGGTGGTCCCCCCATCCTCCTTTTTAGGATTCTCACGCCCTGCAGCCAATCCGAACCCTGTGGCTCCTCTTCCTCCTTTCTGGTTCTGCGCATGACATCACATCTTGTTACAAACATTTCGGGTTCCTGCCATCAGATCGTTACCTGTGTCTCAGAAGGAGCCACTGAACATAGAAAGCAAGGGGTCCTTCAGAGCGCTGTGATTGGTTAAATGCCGTCAATGTTTCCAGTCATTAGTTTATGTACGTTTTCAGTTATTAGTTTACGTACGGTGGCATTTATAAATAGCGAAGCTCATTGGGCATTTTCCTGAGGGAATGAAAAAACCTCAAACACTGAGAAAAAGATCCCCAAAAAAGAAAAAAATCCACACATTTATCTGTGCAGCACTGTACTCTAAGCTCTCTATATCTCTCTTTCTCTCCCTTCTTCTCTCACTCCCTCCCTCCCTCTCTCTCTCTCTCTCTCTCTCTCTCTCTCTTTCTCCCCCCTCCTCCCTGTTATTTGAATGCACTCAGCTGCCCGTACCTGTAGGCGCAGCGCTTTGGTCTGAGAATGGGGTAACGGACTGGACAGCCTGGAGGCGGTGTTTAAGCCAGGCCCGGCCCGGCCCGGCCCACAGTGTAATCTAACCTCCAGCTCCGTGTGGACCGATCCAGCCCAGTGTACTGCAGGCCCCTGCTGACTGCGTGTGCAGGAAGTAAAGCTTTCTGAGGGACCTGTGACCTCTTCCTGCAAACGGAAGAACACACCCCTTCTCTCTCCTCCTTCCTACCGCACCACACATCTATATTACAGCCGGCAAAACAAAATAAATTAATTCATGGAAGAACATCTGAGAAGACGGGGTGTATATATTTATATTTATGGAAAAGATTTTATATAGAAGTTCTTCGCTGTTCTTATGCTGTTCAATCAAGAGTCCCCCTGACTATGATGGCAGGTGCAGTGATGCATCCTGGGACATTGAGACCTTTTTTCCATCGTGTCCCGTGTCCCTCTCCTCATCCACTTTTCATCCACCTGTCTTTCTCAATCCATTCCTCTCTGTGTGTCCATCTGTCCATCGGTTCTTCTCCGAGCTCTCTGAAATGCCACCCACACGCCCCCTTTCTCTCTCTCTCATGACTCCGGGTGTGACCGCGAGGGTAAGGGAGAGGGGGGTGGGGGGAGAGTCAGAGAGAGCGAGGAAGGGCGTGCCTCTTCTTCAGCTGCACTTGCAGGACTTCACGCTCATATCAGACAGCTGCTCCACCTGAGGAAGCGATAGAATAACGAGAAGAACAAGAACAATCAAAGAAATCCCCTAACGGAAATGAAATATAATGAGATATATATTGAAATAAAGCCAATTATCAACACTTCAGAATACATGAAAAGATATTACAAAATATATTTCTCAGATATTGCAGTATGTATGCAACGTACGTATATTGTCTGCTCTGCATATATTAAAAAATACACTGCTGTTAAATATACACTACATGGCCAAAAGTATGTGGACATGACATCTAATATCTCATCCAAAATTATTGGCGTTAATATGGAGTTAGTCCACCCTTTGCGGCTATAACAACCTCCAATCTTCTGGGATGGCTTTGTACTAGATGGTAGAGCATTGCTGCAGGGATTTGCTTCCTTTCAGCCAGAAAAACCTCAGTAAGGTTGGGCACTGGGCATTTAAGCCTGGCTCGCAGTTTGTTTTCCAATTGATCACAAAGGTGCTGGATGGGGTTGAGGTCAGTACTCTGTGCAGGCCAGTCAAGTTCTTCCGCACTGATCTCAACAAATCCATTTCCATACGGACCTCACTGTGTGCCCAGGGGCATTATCATTCTGAAACAGGACAGGGTCTTCACTAAACTTTTGCCACAAATTTGGAAGCACGGATTTGTCTAGAATGGTATTGCATTAAGATTTGCCTTCAATGGAAATGAGAGGCCCTGCCTAAACCATGAAAAACAGCCCCAGACCAAGGGGTGTCCAGATACTTTTGGTCATATCGTGTAGGGTGTAAATGTGTCTGGACAGAGTATTTTTTCCAGAATAAAGTGAAAAATCTGAAAATGCACAGTCAAAGTTGGGCGGCGAGGGTAATGACTGAAAATCATTGCCTGGCAATATGAACACAAAGGCAAAAGTAGAGAAAGGAGCGTTTTCCAGCAACTGTAATGAACACTCTGGTGATGCTGTTAGCATTAGCCACTCACCCGGTGCTGTCTGCCCACATAGTAGATTATGGCCAGGGGCTCCATGAACTGGGGAACACAGCAGGGCTGAGCTGAAGCCCCAGGGTTATGGTGCTTGTACAGAGCCAAGATCTGGTGGGGAGAGTGAGAGAGAGTAGTTTTTCTTATGTTGTTGATTAACATGTTATGCAAACGATTATTCTGGCAAACCTATACCCAAGTGGTCATCCCTATCTGAATTTGAATTTAAAATAGAGAGATAGCAAGAGGGAAAAAGAGAGAAAGTATGCATAAGAGAATTACCAGAAGAGAAGAAAGAGGGAAGGGAGGGCTGTCACCATAAGAGCTGATTCAGCAGTCAGGGGGGAAAAAACCTGAGAGAAACAGACTCACACCGAAAAAGAGCTTCAAAAGCAAGATTACGGCCAAAGCAAACCATGATACACCTCCACAATGACACATCAGCACTGAAGACAGACAGACAAACATACAGAGTCAGGGCACTGTTTGCTGATATATACTGGTATGATAGTTTTACACCATCCTGGGCCCTCAAACCACCCAAGGATCGAAAGAGGGGCTACCTGTCATTATCCTTTCCCATGTTGCATTGGAACGTGACTCTGCACACATTCCAATGCAGTGTGACACTGGGACCCGAGAGGTGAAAGGAAACAGGCCTATAAAAGCCGTGATGGAGGAGGGGGGAAATCCCAGCTCTATCCTCTCTATTTGAAGTACACTGGAAACCACCAAACTTCCCAGCTGTGAGTCTGAACACGGGGCCTCCAATTACAGGCGGGAGGCTTATCAATTTAGCCTGAACGGCTCACAGAAACATTCTGCCGCGTTCCCTTGTGTTTCCGGCTCCTGTCTCCTGACCTTTGAACCCAGCTCAACTGGGCAGCAATTGGTTTTCTTACGAGTCAATCAAGTAGTGGGACAAATTAGACAGGCGTAAAAATCTCTTCGTATCTTAGTGAACCTGAGCCAATGTTAATGTTACTTTCACCCCCGCCCTGAATTGCTTTTGGGACGTGTCTACACTTCATCATGTTATGCAGATCACACACCCCACAAGCCCTTGCAGCTCATTTTTATAAAACTATACACTTTAAATAATATAGCTGCCAATATTTAACCTTGAACTGTGAAGTTAAACTAAAATTTTGTTAACTTGACAGATGTAGGAAATTGAGCTGTGACTGTCTCTAAATTTGTAATAAGACATACATTTATTTTATATATCATTGAATGACAGTATTTCATGCAACATAAAGGTTTGTCCCAACATTTGATAAAATTGCCCTGGAAATGCCACAAAATGCCCTTAAAATATATTTTGATCCTATGTCCCTGCTCGACCACACCGCTCTGCGGCAGCAGGGCGCCTTGTAACCCCTCCCACCCGACCAAAGGGATCACAGAGCTTCTCCACCCTAGCTCCCAAGTGGTGGAACGAACTCCCCGTCCCTCTCCGAACCTCCCCCTCACTACCCATCTTCCGCCGTGGCCTGAAGACTAATCTCTTCAGACTATACCTAGACTAACCACCACCACGCTGCATATTTCACTCTAAATCCCCCCCCCCCATTTTCATGACACTTGTTACATGTTGCCCCATCCCAGCACTTTTTGGTAATTTGTATTTGCCCTAATACTGTAGCTTATTCTTCTGTCTAGTTGGCTTTGCAGAGGTTAGGTCTGAATAGTGTTCACTGTGTGAACTAAACTGTGTTCTTGGCTAGAAATAGCTGTACAAAATAAGTATGGTATCTTACTGAACCTGTGTTTAGTAGTTGTCTATGACCATGAGATGCACTTTTTGTACGTCGCTTTGGATAAAAGCGTCTGCCAAATAAATGTAATGTGATGTAATTTCACAGCGGCCAAAAAAGCCCCTGAAGCATCATATAAAGCATCTTTAGACAGCATTTTGGGATTCAATCTCTCATCTTGGATTTGCTTTGATTTTGTAAGAGCATGCTTTCTATATGGGAAGCTATATGAATCTCTGATTTGTATTATGGTTCTAGGTTTACACAAGTTAACTTATATTTAGTGCCTTATTAAAGTTGCATTTACACTCACCACTCCTGGTCTGGCTATGCTGCTCATGTGACTCAAGTGGTGAAGGCACTTTTGTTCCCTCTCATTGTAAGTCACCGTAGGTAAGAGAATCTGCAAAATGAATGTAATGATATATCCCTTTAAAGGCTAAAGAGTTTGGGAATGGCACAGGTACCTGGGAATACTTGTTTTCGGCATTCCAGAAGAAGGTACAGGATCCTATGCAGTAGTTAGCATAGTAACCTTTTGGCTTGTGGACCCACTTCCAGCCCAGATCTTTCCGGAAATCGATGTAGAGATTTCTCACACAGCAGTTTTCAGAATTCCTGTAGTGGGGAGAAAAGAACTTTAGCACACCTGGTCTTATAAAAAGCGCATCAGAGAAGAAGATTATATGTGAATAACTCCCACTAGACCATGGTAAAATATGTATTTTAATACTCTTTACATGCCGGTAAAATTTGAAAACGCCCCTGCACATCGCTGAGATTTTCAACAAATCAGTCTACTAAGCCAATTTCAATTGCAAGAAAGAAGAATTTTGTTCTGAATATTGGTGAAAATACAACTACAAATAAAATTATCTCTACATAAAAAATATGAATGAAGTCTTTTAAGAGTTAAGATATCTAAATAAACAAAAATACTGACCAGGTTATGACACACCACAGAAAAAATACTCACGTGGAGCAGAACTCCTCTTCAGCTGTGGCTCGTTTTTTTCGAGAGCTGAGATTGCTGGTGCGGTCAGCAGGAAGTGACATCACCAGGATGTGGGGCTTTATCCTGCCAGCGAGGGCTTTCAAGTCTCCTCGCAGCGCCCCCATCCCTACGCAAAAGAACACGAAAATTTAAGAGCAACGTTACCCCCTGGTCCTGCTGTTCTGCGCGCAGAGGACCCAGATGTTTTTCACTTCTTGTGAGACATCTGTGGTCCTTTTCTGAGGTTTACTGACATTCGTGAGCTGAACCGTACCTGCAATTTTGAAGAGATAGTCTTCCATTGGCTTCCCACATTCACAATATAACTTCAGCGTGAACCACTGCTTCTCTTCTGCACAACAGAGACACACACACACAAATGAAAACATTTCTTCACAGTAGATTTGGTTTGCTTGCATCGTATATATACACTAATTATCAAGAGATATGAGCAACAATGATAATGATTATAATAATATTAGTGATGATGACGATGATGATGATGATGATGATAGTCTTGTCAATTGCTATGCACGCAGGTAAGGTGGCGCAACCAAGAATGGTTATAATTATGGCAATGCTTGTAATCAGAAAAAATGAACAGTCAAATGCATAATTTTAAGTACTTTAACCTTTTAAGGCCCAAATAAAACTCCTGAAAATTAATGACATTTTCAAAAGAGACATCCATCTACACATAGATTCGGAACTAAATTCTTCTCCCACGTGACTGTATGTTTTCATTAGCAACCAGCTCTGTTGAAAATTCTCAGTGATGCAGAAATCTCTTCAAATTTAACTTGTATTTATTCAATGAAAATATTTCGAACACATTTATTTATTAACTGTAATAGTCTCAATAACGCTTGTGATTGTGGTCGTTGGGCCGGGAATGCGACTAACCAGGGTCATTCAACCAGTCCTTCAGAGTCTGCGTGACGTCAAAGGACAGCCATAAATCGTTAAGCGCCTTGGTGACTAAGCGGGAGCTCAGGTAACGAGCGCTGTCGCCAACGCCCTTGTACAGCTCCAGCCTCTGCTCCTGGTCCTGGGTCATGCTGGTGTCCTTAATGAGCAGGCGTAACTCTGCCCGGGTGACCAGCCGTTCGTTCCCTATGCTGGCCCGAATCTCGCTCACGTCGACCTGCATCTGGTCTTTGCTGTTGTTGTAAACTAGGGTGGAAGGCGAGACGCACAGGAGAGGCAGATTGAGATCAAAGAGTTTATTTCAAGTACTTTTTCAAGTAATTTTTTTAAAAGACTTACATATTCTTCATCCAATATTCCGACCAAAATGTGTTCTTTTGTTCACGCACAACACACACACACACACACACACGAACATACGCACACACACACACACACACAAACACACACACGGACGTACACACACATGCACAGATGCACCCAAACACGCATGCGCTCGCATACACACAAACATGCACACGGACATGGACACAAGCACACGCATAACCACACATAAACACAGACACATGCACACAAACACACATACACACACAAACATGCACACAAATGCATGCACATGCACACGTGCATACGCAAACACACACACACACACACACACAGTTGCCATTTGAATATATCCAAACACTCTAATCATATAACCGGTTAGGTTATACAGCTGGCCATGCAATTTGCACAGCCAAGCACACAGGTGCAATTATGAAGAGCTCCTTTGTGTCAGTCCCTCACGGTAGGCACCTTAGCTGGACACCAACACAGGATCACAAATGCAGCTGCGCGCTCAAAAGATCAAACGAAAATGTAATTTTCAAAAATACACGGGAACCAAATCCCTCACAAGCAGCTTTCGTTTGTCATATGGCCCTGTGTGGCCTTGCATCCAACAACGAGCAGAGGGAGAGGGAAAGAGGGAACGAGAAAATGAGGAAAAGGAAAAAGACAGGAGAGAAGTAGTAAGAGGAGAGGCATGGGGTACTATCTATAGGATCCCTAAAGAGAGATACGCATTGAATGGATGTAAGAGTCGGTGAGTTAAGATCTCTGTGTGGAAAAGAGAGAAAGCGAGAGAGACTTTTAAAACCACATTTTATTCATCATTAATTAAAAATAATAAGTTTAATAAAAAAACAAGACATGCGCATGAAAAAAAAACTGATCCAAGTGCCAAACCTGAATATTAAAAATAACATTCCTTCTTGTGCTGAACACACAAGCAATGTTGTAAAGCAGCACCTAGTTATAAATTCTTTATTTTTTTAAACATCATTAATTAAGTAATAGCGCGTAGATTCTAGTTTCAGCGTTGAGCTAATCAGGAAAAGAAACCACTTCACCACATTGGTTCAGAGGGTGTCTGTTTTCTGGTGTTCAAAATTGCCACTTTGGCTTGCCCTACCACTAAATTCACCAGCTCTACTGTAGCATGTCTACTTTATCATTGCCCAAAATATAGATGAGAGAGAGAGAGGAAGGGAGAGAGCGAGGGAGGGAGTGAGGGAGGAAGGGGGAAAGAGAGAGAGAGTGAGAGAGAGAGAGAGAGAGAGATAGAAAGAGAGAGAGAGAGAGAGAGAGAGAGAGAGAGAGAGAGAGAGAGAGAGGTGACAGTACAGGCTGATGTAAAGCACATCTGTACCAGGCTGTACCATCGCAGAGCTCTTGAACCGGGGGGCTCGTGAAGGAGGAGTGCGCCTTGCTCATTGCAACATAAACACCCCCACCCCCCCCCCACCCCCTCAGTCTCTCACTTCCACCAGAAGCACTGAGTAAGAACGAGAGGAACACATAGAGCAGAAGTGTGCGAAGGCGAGACTCTGTCCCGTCCATTTTGATTCAGTGAAGCACATCTGAACAGGCGTGGTGTAAAAAAGTATAAACTGCTGTAAAGCTCAGTAGTAAGGGCTTCATATACAGTGAGTTCCAATCCAAATTTTGGGGACCCCTGCTCTTAGTCAGGCCCAGATAACAATCATATTTATGTACGTTAACCCCTTGAAGGCGTGAGATCACAAATATAATTATATTGTTCTTAACTTAACATTCTAATGCTGATGTAACAATCATTGAGGGAAATTAAAAGCAATGGAGTTCTAGAACAGACTTAGCATTTTGAAGAAAAAAAAACATTCTAAAAAAACCTACTCCTCAAAGGGTTAAATGTAATTTGATGTTCTCAGTGCTGGCAAATCGGAGAGGCAGGAAGGTGGGCTGTGGGTGACCTGCTTACTCAGACTCTGCTCAGGTAACTCACAGGTAAGCTTAGGACAGCTGCTGTGGCAGGCTCTATAATTACTCCCCAGTAGAAACGGGATTCCCACAGGCTTAAATAAATACCTTCCAAACCTTCTATCCAACCACCAGAGCCCACTCTGCCTCGGTACCGACTGCCTCCCCACCTTCTGTGCCTCCGCCTCCATTTTAGAACCTTTGTCCGCCCCCCTTTTTCTCTGTAGAGACACATCGGCTACAACTGAACGTGTAGATCCCAAAGACGTGAATTTTCACACACTTTCAGCAATACTGCTTACTAATAGTTTTGCACTGATACTATGTTATGTATGACCTCATCGTTGGAGTCAATTCCATATCAATTTTAGTTAAATGAGTAAATTATGTTAAATTATGTTTCTATTCAAGCATTATGGGGCTAATTTAATTGATGAATCCATTTACTTTCTTAAACATGACTGAAGTGATATGGAGTATGCTGTATATTTCACACAAAAAAAACAATTTATCACGGTTTCTATTGATCACAAGCTTTGGGTGTGAACATAAGCTTGATGAAATCATGCCACAGGGCCCTTGGTAGCGGATGATGCGAGAGCTTGATGATTGTAAGAGCTTGTGCTAGTTCTGCCAGCCTTTATCGCCTCCTATAACAGTGCTCCCAATGCACTGGGGGTTGGGCGAGCTGAAGCCATTTGCAATGGCTGTCACTCTGCCTTGGACACAAGTCAAAACACAGTTTAGCCCGCTAAACTTGTGAGCGATTGTTTATACAATTACGCATTCCACTAGAGATTTCTCTCCATTGCCCCATTTAGAGAACCCAAAGCATCTGGTTTATGGCGGTGTCTGGTGACGGCTGAACATTTTTCATTAGCTAATCATAAACTTTGGTATCTATTTTATTTGCAGATGCATAGCGATAATTTAGAAAATCTTTGAAGCAATCAAAGTGAGACGGACCCTTCATGCCCAAGAATTTAAATCACATGAGGCATTAACCAGGAAGCCAGTGTATCTCAGAGCACAGCGATCAAAAATAATGTGCAAATAAGTATTTAAAAATACAATTCACTCATACATTCACACACACTCATTCGCTCACACACACACGCGCGCACACATTCACTTACACACGCAATCACACACACAAACACACTAGAACAACAACAGCACAAAGCAAATAAAAAAATGACTGCTTTGCTAAGCCTCAGTTACTTCAGTTCACCACAGGAGAGAAGTGTAATTACAGTCCTGTACTTATCAATTTCAGTGCTCTGTGCCAAGAGACTTCCCTTTCTGCTGGGTAACACAACAACATCAATATTATCTCTCCATCCCTCTCCTGCTCCCCCTCTCTTTCTCTAACACAGTTCTGGGATTGAATTGAAATTATGAGTTGAGGTGACCCTCTAACACAGGGACACAGAGAGGTGTCTCTCTAACACAGGGACTCAAAGAGGTGTCTCTCTAACACAGGGACACAGAGAGGCGACCTTCTAACACAGGGACACAGAGAGGTGTCTCTCTAACACAGGGACTCAAAGAGGTGTCTCTCTAACACAGGGACACAGAGAGGTGTCTCTCTAACACAGGGACACAGAGAGGTGACTCTCTAACACAGGGACACAGAGAGGTGTCTCTCTAACACAGGGACACAGAGAGGTGTCTCTCTAACACAGGGACACAGAGAGGTGTCTCTCTAACACAGGGACACAGAGATGTGTCTCTCTAACACAGGGACACAGAGAGGCGACCCTCTAACACAGGGACACAGAGAGGTGTCTCTCTAACACAGGGACACAGAGGCGTGTCTCTAACACAGGGACTCAAAGAGGTGTCTCTCTAACACAGGACACAAGAGGGTGTCTCTCTAACACGGACACAGAGACACTCTCTAACAAGGACAAGAGAGTGTCTCCTAACACAGGGACACAGAGAGGTGACCTCTAACAAGGGCACAGAAGGTGTCTCTCTATACACGCGGGGACAAGGGTGTCTCTCTAACACGGGACACAGAGAGGTGTCTCTCTAACACAGTGACACAGAGAGTGTCTCTCTACACTAGGACACAGAGGCGTGTCTCTAACACAGGGACACAGAGAGGTGTCTCTCTAACACAGGGACACAGAGGCGTGTCTCTAACACAGGGACACAGAGGCGTGTCTCTAACACAGGGACACAGAGAGGTGTCTCTCTAACACAGGGACACAGAGGCGTGTCTCTAACACAGGGACACAGAGGCGTGTCTCTAACACAGGGACACAGAGGCGTGTCTCTAACACAGGGACACAGAGGTGTCTCTCTAACACAGGGACACAGAGGCGTGTCTCTAACACAGGGACTCAAAGAGGTGTCTCTCTAACACAGGGACACAGAGAGGTGTCTCTCTAACACAGGGACACAGAGGCGTGTCTCTAACACAGGGACACAGAGAGGTGACTCATTCATGAAGCTCTTCATATAGCCTTCTTCCCTCCCTTTCTCCTATTTCTTTGACCTTTCAATCACATCTCAACAGGTGTGTTACTGCAAGCATTTAACTGATGTTCACACCCTGAACAAAACAAACTTTAACATGGCCAATCAAAGAGCAAGAAACTCTGAGAAAACAGCAATAAAAATGCCATGGATGCCAGCAGGATAATGCTTCACTGACTAACAGATGCCAAGCCAAGGAAAGCCTACTTATTATCACTGCGTGTGTTTGTGTATATGTGTGTACAGTACTCACTCATACATGTCTGTGTGTACCATACTCAATCATGCATATTTGTGTGTACAGTACTTACTCATACATATCTGTGAGTACAGAACTCACTCATACATATCTGTGTGTACCATACTCACTATTCATGTGGAACTTGTGGACCTCCTTTGCAAAATACTCCTCATCTTCCTGGTCCGGTGAGGTGGGCGGAGTCGTGGGGTGGAGGATGTGCTCTTGGGTCATTTCCACCGTGCTGTTGTAGACGGACAACAGGTCAGGCGGGATCTCCACCCCCTCCCCGCTCTGCTCTGGCTCCGGCTGTTTGGGAAGTTGGAGCTTGCTGAGGATCTGGGCACGTATGGCCTCGATCCGCTTCTTCTTCACCAGCTCCAGGTCCAGTGTTTTACAGGTGGACAGGCCCCCGACCCGCCACGCCGTGCCCAGCACCCACAGCGCCACCAGCGCCAAGCACTGTGCCCTCATAGCGCTGCTACTGGCCCTGACTGGTACTGTGTATCTTATCACCTTAACCAGAGCAAACAGTCACTCCCTCGCCGTAACGACTCTCCAATGACTCGCTCTCACTGTATGGATCTCCAGGGGAGGCAGGCTCACCGTCTCACCGTGGTAGATTGATGGGAAAGCACACAGCCTCTTATCTACTGGATCTCAGCGGAACCAGATGATCTCTCACTTTATTCGCTCTCCAGCTGCTCGCTGCCGGGGTGTAATTGACGCAAAGACTGGGCTGACCAATAAGAGAGTTTATCACTGGGCTACTACCAAAAGGCTTTCAACATACTGTGCTTCAACACATGAACACAAATACACACACAGAAGGGCTCTCTGTTTCCCCTGAGAATGAGTGAGAGCTGTCTCAACACCGTCTCACTCCCTGCCAATCCACGATCTTCGTGTGCTGTCCGAAAACACACTGAGCACCTGTCCAACACATCTGCCACACTGGACAACAAAAACGGTCTCGATCTCTCTCGCGCCCCCTCTCTTTTCAAATTCAAATTCAAATTCAAAATGCTTTATTGGCATGAAATACACTTGTACTTATTGCCAAAGCGTACACATAGAAACTTTTCTCTCTCCCTCTCTCTAGCCACTTCAGCCCTCAAAGGAAAGCGTGCTGAGGAAGGGCAGGAGTTCAATAAAGTAAAATAAGAAGAAAAAAGAGAAGGACCAAACACAACTTCCTGCTAACGGTGTTGGTCAGGGCTTCCCCTTTGCTCTTGCTTCAGTTTGGCCCTGTAGTGGAAGCGCCCAGTGCTCCACCTGTGCTTCCTGCCTCGTTTCCCCACCGCGCTAAACGAGGGACTCCAGCTAAAAGCACTGAAGAGTTAGAGCGCTTCTGTCTTCTCTTCCTCGCTGCTCTGCGTCTTCCTAAATCTGGTTTGTAGGAGAGAGAGAGAGAGAGAGGGAGAGAGAGAGAGAGAGAGGGAGAGAGAGGGGGAGAGAGAGAGAGAAAGAGAGAGAGAGAGAGAGAGAGAGAAGAGATCGAGAGAGAGAGAGAGAAAGAAGAGATTGAGAGAGAGAGAGAGAGAGAGAGAGAGACCTTTAATCAGATGACCTCCTGGTTTCCTGTGCCCCTCAGATAATTTCCCTCCTCAGTATAACTCAGAGCGCGGTCACATGGTGGAGCTCCTGGTGGCGACTCTCACACACAGCGCGATCACACTGGCTCACAAACTTCCATCAGATCTCCCCTCAACAGGAAAATAAGAGCGCAACTGTCAATTAATAAATAGAACACTTCTATGGATGCATATGTGCCAAGGATGTACTAAACAAACAAAGCCTGATGTAAGACGATGGTACATGTTTAGAATTATGAAGAGTTGAAAAATGAAAGTTGAGAAAACAGTTTCCTTGACACACAGGCCTCCATCTTCTGTCATGTCAAAACACTTGTTGTTCTTGACCCAGCAACAGGACCGCAAAACACACAGCAAGTTTGCCATGTTCCTTTGGCCTCTCTCTCTCTCCGTCTCTGTCTCTGTCTCTCTCTCTCACTCTCTCACACACGCACACACACACACACACACACACACACACACACAAACATTTGAGCAATAGTTCACGGCACCAGCCTCCTGACGGGAACTGACAGAGAGCATGTCCAAGCAGCGTGTGTGTAAAATGCCACTTACCCCAGTAACTGTCCACTTCTTCAAATAAGTGGATTGGACGGAGGAAAAGAAAGAACCCCAGTACTGGCAGTCCCGAGAAGGAGAGAAGGAGCAAGTGACTGGTCTGGAACAGCAGCCGGTTTCAGTAGCAGTGCTTACTGATGTTCTTGGCTTCTGCGGTGTTCCGATGATCGGATTGCAGCCTCTCTCTCTCTACCCCCCCTCTCTTTCTCTCTCTCTCTCTCTCTCTCGCTCTCCCCGCCTGCTTTTAAGCTGCTAAAACTGGTGGCTTCTTTTCTGAAGAAGTCACACCCCGCTCTCCTCCTCTCTCTCACTCCCGCCCGGTCGTAACGCGCTCTCCCCGTCGTCGTCCCTCCACCGGAGCGAATATCTGAGCTTCGTCGGCTCCGCTCTTCCTGCCTGTCGCTCGGCCTGTCAGAGCATGAGGGTGACAGAATGATTTGCGCAAGAGAGAGAGAGAGAGAGCGCTAAGGGTTCTGCTAACGGAACTTCTCTCACTCGCCCCCTTTTTTTAGTTTCTGTTCACTAATGCAGCGAGAAGCTCTCCGCCCAGGAAATGGGGGGTAAGAGCAAAAGCGCACATCTGCCATTTAAAAATCAGACTTCTGCTACTGCTCTCTCTCTCTCTGTCTCTTTCATTTCTTACATTAACGGCATGGCATGGGTATACTGACATGAAAGCAAACAGATGACATACAAGCAATAAGACATTGAACTACAGTAAACACTCACAGTAAAGAAGGAAAAACAAATTCTACATCTAAAAGAGGAACACATGAAACTGGCCATCTCTCTTTCCACTAGTAAAATAAGACTGTGTGCAGGACATACTGGCAGGGCCCTGTGTTGGCTGGCTTGTAAACAGACAGTACAATGCAACATCTTGGCTACAGGCAACCATGGTTACCTGTTTGCCAGGTGTGGTGTCCACCTGCCAGACACACCAATCCTCACCGGATCGATAGCAAATACACACATACACACACACACACACACACACACACACACATACACAGACAGTAAGGAAACAGAGTTTACCAAATGAGCAGAAACACACAAAAGCATGTTTCTCAGTTCTCATGGCTGTATTATGCCCCCTGGTGGTAACAGAAAAGAATTCCTCTGTTAAGAACATTTTTTGGCTCCACCTCAGGGGCCTGTTTCATGAACCAGGATTACTGAGCTAGCCGAGTTAAACCCGGAACAGCTCTTTTCACTTCCGTCCATGTTCCAGATTTGGGAGGGTCCCGGGCTTTACTCAGTGCAGTGCGTTACGCTCTCCCAGTGAAACTCCTCGCTGTCAGGTGAAAGGAACGGCTGGCGACTCCGCATGTATCGGAGGAGGCGTGTGGTGGTCTACACCCTACACCCAGACCAACAGAGGATAGCCTATCGACCAGGACCGTGATTCACACGGGGAATTGGTATAACGACTAAATTGGGGAGAAAAATGGGATAAAAATGGCAAAAAAAAAAAAAAATACCAGCAGACTGCAGCTCTCCAGGACCCGGGTTGGCTACTGCAACTAAACTACAGGAATTGTTCATTTCTATCGAGCATCATGTAAAGATATTTTAATGGGTGAATCGCAGGTTTCCTCCGAGCTGTCTACATTACATCACATTAGGCAGATGCTTTCATCCAAAGTGATGTACAATAAGTGCATACTGAAGGTCATCGGAACAACTACAGAACACAGGTCCGATAAGGTACAATTTTGATAAAAGAGCAGCCAACCATAGCCATGAACATCAAGTCTAGCTCACACAGTAAAGCATAGGCTTAGTCAGTATAATTATGGCAAATCATAAACTAAAAGAGATGCATGATTACGGGAGATACGTAGAAGACCTACAACATCAAGATGAAGACACATGTGCAACCTGAAAATGCTATAAGATCAAGATACATAATGCAAGTGTTATGTGAAAGTGCTACTTCATTAAGATAGCCCTGCAGAGGAGTGTAGCGCTAAAGTTAGTCTAAGTAGAGTCTCCCTAAGTAGAGTGAAGAGATGTGTCTTCAGACCACGGCGGAAGACGGGCAGAAACTGAGCAGTCCCTAGAGGAATGGGGAGTTTGTTCCACTGCTGGGGAGCTGGGGTTGGTGACAAGCAAGAGCCATTCACTCTCTACATTGTCTCTGAGAGATCCTGAGCAGATTTCTTTTTTGTCTGTTACATTGTCTGTTACATCGTGATGGGGTGCAGGGACCAAGGGAATCCACCTCTTTTAACTACATGAAATGAATAAATAAATACTAGCAGTTTTCTGTGCAAATAGAGAGCACTTATTAATATCAGTGCACAGCTGACCTTCAACTAGTTTCACCAATGTCCCCAGAATGAAGCCTACCTCATCTTTGATAATCAAATTCACTACTCTCTTTAATAATATAAAAACTGGAATGAAATCCCCCTTTGCCTCTTTTGCTGAAGCTGATGACATTAAGTATCCTAAGCCTTTCCTCCAGAGAAGCTAGTCTGCGCAAGCTGTCTTTGTGACAAAGATGCACAAAGAAATAAACAATGACTATTTAAAGAGTTAATAAAGTGCTATCATAAATAGCTTACTTTTCTTTTTAAAACAGTCATCATATGTGACTTGTTTTACAAGTCTGCAGTTACACCATTTTAACGCCAAACTTCTCAATCCAGAAGATATGGGGTGGAATGGAAGAGAACTCCCCTGGATTTCCGCCCTCCGAGAAAAGGCTCGCGCACCCCAGGCTAGGATGTGGTCAATGGTCATTTCAGTGTGCAGGACGTCACATTTCCCGCTAGAGGGAGAGCTGGACCACCTTACAGGAACGCAACTTAGCACAGACGCGCATATATCAGTTAGCGTACAAACCGTATTTTTTACAATCTCTGGTACAAACACAGCCTATGGTAATAGTTCACTGTACAATTAGTTATAGAAATGATAAAATATTAATTCATCGGTTTTTCTCCCACATTAAGGAGACCATGACAAAACTTTTAATTTTTTTATTTGTCACCCTAAAATTTTATATTAAAAAATTAGGCTACAATATAATCATATAGAAATTAAGTTAAATAGTTTTCCGACTGCCGCTCTAAAAGAAACCGGGCAAATGGCGATGTTTGAAAATACAGTATTGAAAAACAACAATCACAAAACGTGCGGCACAGATCTGTACTTCACCAAGCGTCCATGACGACGATTGGGTTGAGAATGATGTATCTACCCACCGTGCTTACGCGGCGAGGGGAGTGAAACTGCACCGCGCTTGCTTACTTGAGAGGGAACAATACAACTCCAAGTTTTTCCAAAAGTTAATAAAACTGCAATGAACAACAGATCCACTGCTCTTCTTTAGACTGGCGGTGACATTAGTGACATGGATATACACTTAATAAAACATTATTCACGTGAATACGGTTTGATGCAGAGCGAGAATGATAGGGACCGGTAACCAAGGAACTGGAGTCAGGTACAGTACGCAACAAGACGACGGCACCACTTCAGCAACAAAGAAACTACAAGGCAAAACGAGAAACAGGGCTAATATCACAGGACTCGAAGTGAAATGTCATGTATTGTAAAACGAAATAAAGTCGAATGGAAACAAAATCAGCAGAGGGAACCGTAAACATTATGTTCGGGAGAATGGAGATACTCACTTGCGCAGAGAGACACGCACAGAAACCTCTTGCACTTGCATATGGATATATAATTACGACAAAACAGTGAGACGGTCAACTTCAACGGATCTAAGGTCACGTCGAATCGCACATTTTGTTAATCTGTGGGTGACAGGTAAGAAAAAAAAATCGCGACTTGGTTTCAGTACTAATAACGCAACTGCAGTTGGAAACACTGCAGTTTTAGATCTGGAATGTTGAGGGACGGTGGTCCTTTAGATTTTTATGCTTTACTGCGGGTGTATTGCTAATCTTAATTATATGTATGATATGCAGTGTTTCAACTCTAGAACTTCAAAGATGTTACAGAACACTTCTTACCTCCTGTTCAAGAAACAGGCGAGGCCCTGTTGGCGTGGTATTCGGGGACGCTATTTCGGCTGTTCGCCGTCTGAAGTTCGCTCACTCCCGATGGAGAAATACGAAAAACTCTCGAAGATCGGAGAGGGCTCCTACGGCGTGGTCTTCAAATGCCGCCACAGGGAGACCGGGCAGATTGTCGCCATAAAGAAATTTGTGGAGTCCGAGGACGATCCGCTCATTAAGAAGATAGCGATGAGAGAAATCCGCATGCTGAAGGTAGAGAAAAAGAAAGATATCTCATACCAGTTTTGGGGGTCATTTACATATCAATGCAATTAATAAAGTTCAGTTTAAGAACGAAAAAAAAAAAAAATTGAACATTGTGATTAATTTACAATTTCTTCATCTGCTAGAACTGAAATGAAATTGACAACATCCCCTCCCTCTCCCCCCTACACACACATGCTTACAAAGTGAGAAATAAACTGTACAGATGTTGTCTATAAAAAATAGTTTCATAATCTACTCTGAGCCTGACCAGCTTGCTCATTGTTAACATGAGCCTGACCATATTGTGTGAGATCCAGAGTAGTATACTGGGTAAGATAACCTAAAGGTCACAGGTTCGATTCCTAGGTAGGACACTGCTGCTGTACCCTTGAGCAAGGTTAATCTGCATTGCTTCTGTATTTAACCAGCTCTATAAATGCAATGGAAATGCTATGTAAAAAAAAAGTTTTATAAGAGTGTCTGCTAAATGCCTGTGATGTCATCACCTTATGGAGTCTGACAAGATTGACACTAATGTGAAATAAGTCTAAATACAAGAGATATGCATTGCTAATAAACTTATTATATTTATTATATATTATATGTCATTTATTTCTGACAGATTGTATCAAGACAACCCACCCCCTGACTTATTCTGTAACTCTGGCAAAAACTTGGCAAAAACCCAGTCAGGTCGGAGGAAGCCAATCTCAAATGCTAACTTTCCTCTCCAGACATTCTGTAGCAGTGGTGTCCATGTTATCATCATCAAGGAATGTGATCCAATGAACCTTGGGATCCACCAATCGAAGGCTTTACAAGCACGACTGTAAAGTGTGCAAAAATAAAGATATAACCAATATAACCCTAAAACCAAAGACTCCCTACTGAGAATGGTGTCAGGACAGAGATAATGTCTCCATTATGAGCTCACAGGCACAGTGAAAGAGAAGTGCATGGACTCTCTCTCTCTCACTCTCTCTCTCTCCCCCTCCCTTTCTCTCCCTCTCCCTCCTACAGCAGCTGAAACACGTCAACCTGGTCAACCTGCTGGAGGTGTTCCGGAGGAAGCGGCGGCTGCACCTGGTCTTTGAGTTCTGCGAGCAGACCGTCCTGAACGAGCTGGACCGCCACCCGCGAGGGTCAGTGCACCTCTGTCCGTCTGTCCGTCTGTCCCTCAATCCCTCTGTCTGCCCTGTGTGTCCATTCAACTGAGGATGACATGGGATTCTTCCACCAGACCAAGCAACTGAAATATACAGAGTGTGTTATCAGACATTTGGACCATTACAATTCTGCAGCTCTTTGTGTTTTACAGGTAGTGCAGTTGAAGAGGGAATGTGAGGAAAAAGGGCAAAAGAGCGAGAGATAGAGTGATAGAGGGAGAGAGAATGAGGAGAGACAGAGCGACAGAGGAACAGACAGTGAGACAGAGAAACGCATAATTTTCAAGACAGAGAGAACCAGAGATAGTTTCTGAGAGAGTGAGAGACATTTAGAACAACAGGAACTGACATTAACAACGCTTGAGGGCTACGTTGCTCATTCTGATTGATTATCAAGGATAACACATTTAAGTCACAAGACATATCGACATTAGTCATTGACTTTGACTAACAAGTAAACGCAAGCTTTACAATTTTTATTCATTAAATCAGTTTGTCGAGTTAGTTTCTGTGGTTGCTTAACTTAACAAATTGCACTTAATTGCACGTCAAAGTTTAGGATCCAGGCCTTCTTTCCATTTTGAACAGATTTGCATTTGTTTCAGTAGATATCAGGATGTACTAATCAAGCACAGAATCAAATACAGTACACCAGTTGTCATAGTAGTTGCATAGTAATAGTGGTATTAGACATCTACATGTACTCATTTTTATTACTACTACCCCACTGCCGTTCACAATCTCACCTTCATCTTTCCCTCACCCCTCATCATCATCGTGCAGCTGAGAAACACTGTGGGCCCTACGGAAGCTGTCAGCAGTTCAGCCCCGCTCAAAGCAGTGAAAAAGCCCCCCTGTGGCAGCCTTTTTTCTGTGACTACAGTTGGGTGGGGACAGGATGGGGGGTAAACGTTCAGAGACCGTTCTGCCTGTCTTTACAGTGTAACACAGTTCCTGTGAACTTGTGTTTACAGTATGTGTCTGAATGAAAAGCAGACAGACTGGGGAGGGGGGGGGCAAAGGGAAATATATAGAAGGGGGGGGGGGGGGTCAGTTGCCTAGGAACCAATAAAGCCGAGAATGTTGGCAACCAAGTGGGAGGCGAGAATGGGAAAAAAAAGAAAGAAAGAAAAAAACACAGTATCCTATTCATTTTATACCACTGTGCACTCTTGCACACAGCACTGGTCTGTACACAGTCAGGTCAGGGGGTCAGAGGGGGAGTTTGGATTTTGTTGTGTGAAGCCGTACTGTGAGCTGAGCCACAATGGGCGTCTGCTGGCTGACCACGTCTCCCTTTTCCCTTAGCGCTCTGCTGCAGTAACCTTAGCCGGCCTTCCCAACAAAGGCGCTGGTTGCCGGGGGAGACAGGCCTTGGGTTACTGTGGCGACGAGGGGACAGTTTTAAAGCAGCACTCCTTTAAAAAAAAAAAAGAAAAGAAAAAAACACAAAATCCAAAATGCATAACCATTATGCGGGCAGCGTATTGAACCTCTGTTTCTGTTTTTCTTGCCCTTTTTCCCAGGGTTCCAGAGGCTCTGCTGAAGAGCATAGTGTGGCAGACCCTGCAGGCCGTCAACTTCTGCCACATGCACAGCGTCAGTCTGAGTCCCCGCCCACCTCACCCCCTCCCCCCCACCCCTGTGCGTGTCACACCCGGGTCAAACACGTCATCTCAAGTACTTAAACCTACCTTTTCAAATCTGGAACCCTTCGCCAACAGAAAAATTAATTTCCTCCAAATTACATGCCAGTTCCATTGCCACCAGTGTTCATAACAAAAATTCTTATAATTTTAAAGTAATTGTGTATTTTGTTGGAAATTTGAGGCATTGACAGCTCTCAGTGATCTGCTGGATTGATATCTGCAGTTACTGTACTGCAGAAATGTTTTTGACCCTGGTCTGGTGTGTGTCTGAAGAACCAGTCTTTAACCAGTCTGAAGATAATTGCTGTTCTCAATATATATTTATGAAAATGCCTGTGCCTGATATGTAATAATGGCTGTTTATCAGTAGCTATGTTTCCATTACAGTAAGATTATTCACCTTAAGAATATCATATACAATTTTCTAAGATCTGCCTTATGGAATCTAATAAATGCCACACATTTTGTATTCTTTCTAAGTTGAGAGTTTGGGGTGGTAGGAAGTACCTGTTACACAGCTGGCAATCGTAAGGTAAACGAAGTCAGCTGCAATTTGCACATTTAGCCTGCACCTTGGCTGCATTACAAAAACCCCTCTTTCTTCAGTGTGATTAATGATTAATTTATGACATTGCTGACAGAAACGGGTAGCATTTGCCAAAATCAGGTGATGCAACTGTTCCAGACAGAAGGTAACTCGGAAAAAGTGATTGTTTTCAGAGCTCCAATGTGACTCCACTGTGACATTCTAATAGAACATTAGAATGCAGCGTTTGAATGGGAACCTTAAAATGAAACATTCTAAAGGAAACTGCTGCTTCTGCTCCTTGCATTAGTGTGGGACGTCCCAATTCACCTCCCTGACACCCTCTCTCTCTGGGACCATATCAATGTCAGCACCATCCTGTCTGCCTCTATCCATTGATTTCTATCTTTATCTCCTCTCTGTGAACCAATTTGTCTTTCTTAATTTGACTAAGTGTGTATGTGTGTGTGTCATACTGCCTTGTAACTGATAAAAATCAAATCAGTGTAACAGAGTTGTGTGCAGATTTTGGGAAAATAATGATTAGAAAAAAACTTATACCCTTCTGACAGCAGTACATTCCTGCAGAATATTCAAAAACAAAGATCTATCTCTACATCAGTATTCAGGGACAAAATTGTTATTGGTCCTGCATATCCGCAGGGATATGCAGGACCGATTTAAAATTTTTTTACCAGCATCTGAAGAGTAAAAAGTGATTTCTAAAAAAGAAAATGTATTGACCAGCTCCGTGTTTGTCTGTCTCTCCTAGTGCATCCACCGGGACGTGAAGCCGGAGAACATCCTGCTGACCAAGAGCGGCATAATCAAGCTGTGTGACTTCGGCTTCGCCCGCATCCTCAGTAAGAGGGAAATTTGAACGCCTGCTTACTGCAGTCTTACCCTGCTTACCACAGTCTTACCCTGCTTACCCCAATCTTACCCTGCCTACCACAGTCTTACCCTGCTTACCCCAATCTTATCCTGCTAACCACAGTCTTACCCTGCTTACCCCAATCTTATCCTGCCAACCACAGTCTTACCCTGCTTACTGCAGTCTTACCCTGCTTACCCCAATCTTATCCTGCCAACCACAGTCTTACCCTGCTTACCCCAATCTTATCCTGCCAACCACAGTCTTACCCTGCTTACCCCAATCTTATCCTGCCAACCACAGTCTTACCCTGCTTACCCCAATCTTATCCTGCCAACCACAGTCTTACCCTGCTTACCCCAATCTTATCCTGCCAACCACAGTCTTACGCTGCTTACCACAGTCTTAACCTGCTTACCACAGTCTTACCCTGCTTACCCCAATCTTATCCTGCCAACCACAGTTTTACCCTGCTTACCCCAATCTTATCCTGCCAACCACAGTCTTATGCTGCTTACCCCAATCTTATTCTGCCAACCACAGTCTTACGCTGCTTACCACAGTCTTAACCTGCTTACCACAGTCTTACCCTGCTTAACACAGTCTTACCCTGCTTAACAGTCTTACCCTGCTTAACAGTCTTACCCTGCTTAACACAGTTTTACCCTACTTACCACAGTCTTACCCTGTTTACCACAGTTTTACCCTGCTTACTAGAGTTTTAACCTGCTTAGCACGGTCTTACCCTGTTTACCACGGCCTTACCCTGCCAACCACAGTCTTACCCTGCTTTCCACGGTCTTACCCTGCTTACCACAGTTTTACCCTGCTTACCACAGTCTTACCCTGCTTACCACAGTTTTACCCTGCTCACCACAGTCTTACCCTGCTCACCACAGTTTTACCCTGTTCACCACAGTTTTACCCTGCTCACCACAGTCTTTCCCTGCTTAACACAGTCAGTTATTTGAGCCAGGTCTGGTCTGTTTAAAGTATTTTAAATAGTTATTTGAGTCAGGTCTGGTGTAATTCACCAGATCTCTCTCCTGTGTGTCAGTACCTCACACTATATTCAGTGCAGTGCTTTGTACACAGACACAGCTGTCAGTCTGATGGTCTGTAAGTGGCCAGGTACACTGACCTGTCTGTTCGGAAACAGGCCAGTCAGTGGCTCTATCTCGTCTAATCTCTGTTTAAGGGCGGCAGTGTAGTAAGGGCTAAGGAGTTGGTCTTGTAACCTAAAGGTCGCAGGATGTACCCTTAAGCAAGGTACTTAACCTGCATTGCTCCAGTATATATATTCAGCTGTATAACTGGATACAATATAAGTCCCTCTGGATAAGAGCTTCTGTTAAATGCCTGTAATGTAATGTAATTTATCAGCTGAGTGTCAATGCTGTCAGTATCTGTGCTCTGTGTAACTTATGAGTAGTTTGTGGGTAACGTGTGTGGGTGACATTCGAGTAATGTGAGCAATGAATGAGTTGTGTGAGTAATGCGTAATGTATGAATAATGTGTGAGTAATGTCTGAATAATGTGTGAGTAACGTGTGAGTAACACGTGAGTAACACGTGAGTAACGCGAGAGTAACACGTGAGTTACTGAGTGGCACTCTGTCTCTCGTGCCAGCGGGCCCGGGGGATGACTACACGGACTACGTGGCGACGCGGTGGTACCGGGCCCCGGAGCTGCTGGTGGGGGACACGCAGTACGGGCCCCCGGTGGACGTGTGGGCCCTGGGCTGCGTCTTCGCCGAGCTGCTGCACGGGAACGCCCTCTGGCCCGGCCGGTCCGACGTGGACCAGCTGTACCTCATACGCAGGACGCTAGGTACCGGCGGGGCCTGGACCAATTACAACGTCTGAAATATTTTTAACACTTTAACACCACCAATTAAATGACTGCAGATTAGCAACAGTTCTAAAAGAAACGTGGACTTTTAATTAACAGAATTTAGGACACAGATCTTCATACGATCGTATGTTCTGGTTTGTGTCGTGTTATGCAGAAATTTTCAGGAAAGTGCAGGAGTGTTCTCATGCGTATTTGACCCAGGATTTGGGAGAGGGTGGTTAATGTGTGAGTAGGAGTAGAGCAATATCAGGCTGAAGTGGTCGAACGCTAACACAGAATTGCTGATGAACATTCACATCTTAAAATGTCTTGTTTAAACCGGCCAAAAAGACAGGTGTATAGGTATGAAAAAAAAAACTTTGAGCAAGATACAAAATGTGAGCAAGACACACAAGCACACACACAAGTACACACAAGCACACACTCCAGTAGACACAAACAAAGTCCAAAAGTCGGAGGCTGGTTAATATTCACTGTTGAATGTCACTGAGCGGTTAGATATGTTGGGTATGGTCTGCAGAATTTCCAGTTTGAATGCTGCAAGTACTCGACTACATATTGTGCTGCTTGGCTGAAAGTATTGTGCTGAAGACATTTAAAAATGCATGGATTTCACCGAAAGACAGGCGCTGACCTATGACCTTTCTGCCCTTTCAAGGGGACCTGATCCCTCGTCATCAGCAGGTGTTTCGCTCCAATGTTTTCTTCAACGGAGTCAGCATCCCGGATCCAGAGACCAGGGTAACACACTGACTGCACTACAACTGCCATGTAGCATATACCACAACACTGACCATACTACAACTGCCACAGAGTATATACCACAACACTGACTATATTACTACTGCCACAGAGCATATACCACAACACTGACCATACTACAACTGCCACAGAGTATATACCACAACACTGACTATATTACTACTGCCACAGAGCATATACCACAACACTGACCATATTACAACTGCCACAGAGTATATACCACAACACTGACCATACTACAACTGCCCTGTAGCTTATACCACAACACTGACCATATTACAACTGCCACAGAGCATATACCACAACACTGACCATATAACAACTGCCATATAGCATATACCACAACACTGACCATATTACAACTGCCATATAGCATATACCACAACACTGACCATATTACAACTGCCATATAGCATATACCACAACACTGACCATATTACTACTGCCATCGAGCATATACCACAATACTGACTATATTACAACTGCCATAGAGTATATACCACAACACCGACTATATAACAACTGCCAATTAGCATATACCACAACACTGACCATATTACAGTTGCCATATAGCATATACTGTAACTTGTAATAGCATCTTTCTCAGAACTACTGCAACACTGTTCTTGCACTCAAAGAAAATTTGAAAGCACACACAAAAAAACCAAATATTCATTTGACCCAGGTCTGTAGTGCATAGTCTGTTAACAAATTGTTAGTACTCAAACTCCCTCATTTATTGACTCTGGTTAAGAGTTTTAACAGTGGAATGATTTGTGGAATGATTTGTTTCTCAGGAGCCGTTGGAGAAGAGATTCCACAGTGCCTCTCCCCAAGCCCTAACCTTTCTGAAGGTGAGTGCGCTCTGTGAGCCATCTCACGCTTTTACCTGTCCCTTTAAACAGAAGCTTATATGAGGTGAAGTACAGGTGAAACAAATTGCATAGGTGAAGCACACTGCACAGGTATAGTACGGATTAAGAAAATTGCACAGGTAAAGCATACTGCACAGGTACATGTAAAGCAATACAGGTGAAGCACAATGCACAGGCAAAGTACAAGTGAAACACATTGCAGTGGTGAAGTACAGATGAATCACACTGCACAGGTGAAGCACTAGGTACACACTGCAAGTGACAGGGGAGGTGAATCGCCAGGTGAAGCAGTAAGAGACACATGCACAGGGAGCAAAGGTGATCACGCACAGTGAGCAGTAGAGTGAACACTGCAAGGTGAGCAGTAGAGGTGACTCACACTGCACAGGTAAGAGTAGAGATGAATCACACTGCACAGGTGAAGCAGTAGAGGTGAATCACACTGCACAGGTGAAGCAGTAGAGGTGAATCACACTGCACAGGTGAAGCAGTAGAGGTGAATCACACTGCACAGGTGAAGCAGTGGAGGTGAATCACACTGCACAGGTGAAGCAGTAGAGGTGAATCACACTGCACAGGTGAAGCAGTAGAGGTGAATCACACTGCACAGGTGAAGCAGTAGAGATGAAACACACTGCACAGGTTGCTACGTGTACACGTACCTGACCTCTGAAATTTGACCTCTGACCCTGCCCCCCAGTCCTGCTTGGTGATGGACCCCTCCCTGAGGCTGTCCTGTGAGGAGCTTCTGGCATTGCCGTACTTCCAGGAGGAGGGGGGAGGCCCCTGGGGGCGGGATGGGGAGCGACCGGGGAGGCGCCACGACAAGTGTCCCAGACGGAGGCAGGCCGGGGTGAGGAGGGCGTGGCGTGGTGGGGGCGGGGGTGCCAGACCACCAGGGCCAACAGCAGGGTACAGCACCGAGCTCAGCAGCAGTGGCTGGGGCTCAGGGGAAACCAGGCTAAGAAAGGCCCACACCAGGCCTGCCATCGGAACACTGTGCCAACCCGCACCCAGACTGGCTCAAATAATTATCCGAAGCACCCTCGATCAAACCCCCCAGACACCAGTAAATTCCAGACTAGTAGAATTTTAAAAAAAATTTAGGAAAATAAATCTTTCATACGATTGAATGTTTTGGTTAGTAACTTTTAACAGAAAATTCTCCGGTGTTTTTTTCTTTTGCAGGTGCTTTTAAATTTGACCTTAAAAACACTGAAGTATTTTGAATGTGTATCAGGGCCAGGACTGCTACAAGCCTAAGCTCTTCCCCAAAATGACCATTTGCTAAACATCCTGTCATTTTATACACTGATGAGCATACGCAAGAGAGGATGCTCCCGAAGGGTGACCGTGTGCTGCTTGTGTTTCTGCGTTTGTGTTTTACAGCCACAGTACCTGCCCCAGTTGCCAGGCAACAACGTCTCCCCTGCACCTGAGGTCAAGAAGCAGGTCAAGCACAAATATGACCATCATCTGCCGAACATCTAAACAAAGAGAGATATAAATGTGCATATAAATGCCAGTGATTCATCAGTCGTGACAAAGTACAGATACGCATTAGATGCACTATGATAGAGAGTAATGAGTGGTAGATGTAAAGTGGTGGTAGCATGACGCAGTGTAATATTACCGACTGCTTCATTATATTAACAGATCAAATGAGATGATGGTTATTTATTTATTAAAATAGAAAAATTACATTAGAATAATTATTTTTACAGGAGAATATCCTCTAGCCCTCTTTTTGGTACGGATGTTCGCTGCCAGGTTACAAATCCCAAACTTGTCCAATTTCATTTTGGACTATTAACATATTCCTGATTCAGAAAAACAGTTTAGCTTTTTTCTTTCTGTGCAGGACATATTTTTTGTGTTACTGTCGTCATGTAATCCATGAATGATTACTGGAACACAGCTCACTGTACATAGATATATGGTTAGTAAGAACAACAGAAATACATTGCAATATATTGAAAAATATACTGTAATATAATGAATAATACATTCAGATATACTGAGGCACTCCAAATATTTTCCAATTAAGGCAGAATATTGCCATTTTGCTGATAATGATGATTACATCAAGACATATCCCAGTAAAACCACAGCAGCTGGTGCAGTTTTAGTAAAATGTGATATAACACAGTGTGTTTCACAAAATTGCAATATGTTGTACCTTTCCAGGAACAGTCTCTTGTTTCACAATTGCATCAGAACTAGTTTGTACCACTGGAATGTGTCGATAGACACTGAATATATTACTGTATCAGGACAGCCTTCCATTTTCACAAAAATAAAGACAAATCAAGAATGACAATATTTTGGATCCCCGTACATAAAACTATAGTTCTGTTCTGCAAGGGAAATTATGATGAAGTGCTTGTTTTACCAATGTGCTATACATGTGGGGACTAATAAATGAGATTAATTTGTTTGTTGCATCATAATTTCATGCATGTTCATATTTCAGTTCTCTGTTAAATGCCTCAAAAGTATACATTTCATATTCAGAACAGCAACAAAACCGTCGCTGTGGTGTAGGCCAGGGGACATAACCAGGGCTGATTCTGCTTCTGCGGATTTCGTGACAGCGTTTGCACTTAAAATAAAAGTATGGGGCTGATTGAATAATTTATCTGACATGTTTGATGACATCATTAGCGGGAGACAGCACAGGTGCACACGGCCGTCTAGAATATTAAGCCGAAGAAACGGATGACAGTAAAAGCCAGGACAAACGCCAGATGTATTCCTTCCAGGAGTAGAGCTCAACACACCTGGTGTGTACGGAAATTCACACATTCAAAGCAAAAGCAGTGAAACTGAAAACTGTAATGGTTTTTATTGGTGTTGCCCTGTTTCCCAGGTGATACCCCTTTAAAAAGCAGAGCACCCAGAGGTCCTCTAGGAGCAGACTTGGGGGACCCCCGACGTAAAGACTGTTTTAAGTATATGTCCTTGAAAGTCACATGATCAGCTGGATCTGGGCGGTGTAAGAGAATCTCTTCCCGGGTTTTTGGAATGGAAATGCGTTGCAGTACTGCACGCGCTCAGCGGGGGGTAGCGATGAGCTCGTACGACCGAGGAAGGCTGGCGAAACTGCTGACCTCGGGGGTGGGGTCCAGGCTGTCGGCCCCACCTGGGCAGGTAAAGGTGAAGCGCTGCAGCAGGGCCACCAGGAAGAGGAAGAGCTCCATCCGAGCCAGGGACTCGCCCACACAGCTCCGCTTACCTGTACAGGTAACACACGACACACAGCTCCACTCACCTGTACAGGTAACACACGACACACAGCTCCTCTTACCTGTACAGGTAACACACGACACACAGCTCCTCTTAACTGTACAGGTAACGCACGACACAGCTCCTCTTACCTGTACAGGTAACACACGACACACAGCTCCACTCACCTGTACAGGTAACACACGACACACAGCTCCACTCACCTGTACAGGTAACGCACGACACATAGCTCCGCTCACCTGTACAGGTAACGCACGACACACAGCTCCTCTTACCTGTACAGGTAACGCACGACACACAGCTCCGCTTACCTGTACAGGTAACGCACGACACACAGCTCCGCTTACCTGTACAGGTAACACACGACACACAGCTCCGCTCACCTGTACAGGTAACACACGACACACAGCTCCGCTTACCTGTACAGGTAACACACAGCACACAGCTCCGCTTACCTGTACAGGTAACGCACGACACAGCTCCGCTCACCTGTACAGGTAACACACGACACACAGCTCCGCTTACCTGTACAGATAACACACGACACACAGCTCTGCTTACCTGTACAGGTAACACACGACACACAGCTCTGCTTACCTGTACAGGTAACACACGACACACAGCTCTGCTTACCTGTACAGGTAACACACGACACACAGCTCTGCTTACCTGTACAGGTAACACACGACACACAGCTCTGCTTACCTGTACAGGTAACACACAGCACACAGCTCCGCTTACCTGTACAAGTAACACATGACACACAGCTCCTCTTACCTGTACAAGTAACACACGACACACAGCTCTGCTTACCTGTACAGGTAACACACAGCACACAGCTCCGCTTACCTGTACAGGTAACACATGCAAAACACATGACTCCACTTTAGGCCACTGGAGGTTACAATCATGTTATAGACCGTCTCTGACAGATCCCAACCCTCTGTAACACATTAGCATGCACCCCAGTGGAATTCTGCAGCAGAAGCTATGAGCTACGAGTATACCACTCCTGCCTTTTTTTCATTGGATGTTGCTAAAGATCAATTGATTTCTCAGTGAATGACAGAGTCAAACAAACATGATTATGTATTATATCACCGTATTATCTCACTGTAGCCATCTCTAGCTCTATTGGTGTTTGTTTGCCTTGTAAAATGCTTTGGCCAATAGCATCTGCCAAATGATAAAATTGTAATTACATGACCATGTGTTCATGCACACCACCATTTTTTACTTTTATAAAAGAAGACCACAGAGTAGTCATTTCCACCAGTACAGAGTATTCACACATTTCTGGAAGTAAAAGCCACTACACTTCTTTGCTGTAGCCTTCGAAAAGAAAGTCACCAGATCAAATGTAGCCACACCGTTGACACAGAATTGGGGTCAATTACATTTGAAAAAAATCAGTGTAATATAAATTATTTTCCCCCAAAATTCATGAATTTTCATTTAATCCACCCTGAATTGACCGAATCGAAACAAGAATGATGGCAGCCCTGGCTGGCACTGACACAGAATCGGTCGAGACAGAGCCAACATGGTGACGCGGGACCGAGCAGCACAAAGTACAGAGTTAGTTAATCCGGACTCCCTGTAAGATTAATGATTCCCCTGAAACCTGAGCGCACATCGACTCCTCATTAAATCAAGAGCTACGTAGGAAGGTTAATTTTAGCCTCGGACCTCAGAGAGGAGTCGTCAAAATGTCACCGGGACTTGCCATTCTATGGCCTGTCTGTCACGGTGGCTGTACTGGAGGCACAAAAACATACACAATACAGCCCAGAATAATTAATTCTGTGCTTCCTTTTTAAAATGACTTGAGGCTCTTGACTCATTATTCAGGGTTATATTGGGAGTTACTTAACCTGAAGATCTACATATCTACAACAGCATGCACTGCACCATACTGCACAGCAATTATTGGCACTTCAAGCAAACATACATCTCTACTAAAGAAATGGAACTTATGTTTCATTATGCAAATGGATCTAACAGTCATGTATTGGTTTCATTGCCTCCAGTATGACATGATCAATTTAATCCTAAAGGTGTCAGAAACAGCAGGGATGCTTCAATCTTTTAACTAAACAAACACAGATTAATTTTAATTGAATTACTGAATTTTAAAACTAATAATAAGTCTGAAGTTTTAATGGTATGGCTTTGACCTTGGAGCACTGTCCCTTTAAAACAAATTGTTTTGTTTAAATCTGGTGCTTGCACGGCTAGCTTTCATTGGTTCGGCAATGTATGGCAAGAGTACAAAAACTAGGACAGCATGGACTAACCCATTGCTTGTTCAGTTCATTGTGCTTTCAAGCTTGTATTACTGCTAATGATGATGCTTCAAATAACCATAAGCCTGGCCAATCAAGCAGGGTCCCTCACAACAGGACAGGAAAGGTAACTAAACATCTGTCAGGCCACGTTCCCAGAGATACTGGGATCTGCTCAGTCACTGACAGCAAAGAGAGTAACAGGCACCCTTTCAGCAGAAGGAAAGCATATAAATTACCACCTCCCTGACAAAAGCACACAAGGTCCACACACCTAGAGTTACAGCATAGCTACAGTATAGTACACGCACCTAGAGTTACAGCACAGGGCGACATAGCTCAGGAGGTAAGACCGATTGTCTGGCAGTCGGAGGGTTGCCGGTTCAAACCCCGCCCTCATGTCGAAGTGTCCTTGAGCAAGACACCTAACCCCTAACAGCTCTGGCGAATGAGAGGCATCAATTGTAAAGCGCTTTGGATAAAAGCGCTATATAAATGCAGTCCATTTACCATTTATAGTACACACACCCAGAGTTACAGCAGTGTTATAGTACACACACCCAGTTACAGCAGTGTTATAGTACACACACCCAGAGTTACAGCAGTGTTATAGTACACACACCAAGAGTTACAGCAGAGTTATAGTACACACACCGAGAGTAAGAGCAATTATAGTACACATACCCAAAGATAGAGTAAGCTTATAGTACACATACACACAGTTTGAGTAAGCTTATAGTACACACACAGGGTTTGAGTAAACTTATAGTACACGCCAAGAGTTAAAGCAGATTTACGGTACACACACCCATATTTAAAGTAAGCTTATAGTACACACACCCAGAGGTAGAGTAAACTTAAGAGTACACACAGTCCGACTTACAGTAAACTTACAGTACACCCACCCAGAGTTAGAGCGGACTTATAGTACACACAACCAGAGTTAGAGAAAACTTACAGTACACCCACCCAGAGTTAGAGTAAGCTTACAGTACACACACACACCATTACCTGCAGAGAAGGGCATAAACGCTGGGCTCTTCCTGAAGTTGTCATTCTGGTCCAGGAAGTGACCCGGGTTAAAAGACCAAGGGGTCTCCCACTGCTGCTCATCCCTCAGCACAGAGTGCAACATGGGAATGATCACTGTATCCTGGAGGAGGTCAGGGGTCATGGTTCAGGGGTAAACAGCCAACACAAGACAGATACTGCAAAGACAGTGCTGAAACTCTCTAGCAGTGGAGAAAGAAATATATAACTCTCAGGCTAATAATAAAAAGCATTCAAGGTAGGGGTCAAGCCACAATGTTATTTTTATAATTAATACAACTTTTTTACAATTTTACAATTTTTACAACCCATGCAACCGTTTTTTCAGTGTTATGTTGAAACACCCTGTATCTTCGGAATGGCGTGGTATAGCCCCGGAATGTTGTAACCCCCCCCCACACACACACATTTGGAATGGTGCAACTGCTGAATATTGTAACACCCCCCCCCATACTGTTGAAATTGTGTAGCCCCTGAATGTTGTAACATTCAGTGTATTTTTGGAATGGTACAATCTCTGAATGTTGTAACACCCGCGTACCTTTGGAATGGTGTAGCCCTTGAATGAGATGTCATGGGTGGCATAATGAGGAATGTTGAGAGGCACGATGTCCAGGACGCGCTGCACCTCATGGATCACTGCATCAGTGAAGGGGAGGGACTTCCTGTCCTCCATCAGGGGGAGCCTCTCTCGTCCAATCACAGTGTCGATCTCCAGCTGGATACGTTCTGAGACAACATGAAGGAACCTTTCTCACAAATGTCATCAGTTATTCAAGGATCATCCTTGTTAAATATTTAATATATTGCACTATATTTATCACTGAATATGAATGAAACAGCATATATATATTTTAAGATAAGAATTATTCAAGCTAAAACAAGACGTTTTTTATGCAACTACCTGTTCTGCTTACGTGTTTTTGCATCTCTTCCCTGACACCCTTTCCCAATTAGCATCACTTCTCAGACACTTAACAGAACAAGCTTGTGTATAGATTGCATTTTTTTTTGGCAGTTGGCCTCTAATTTTGTTTTATGGATGTTTTATGGTCAGTTCATATTTTTAGCCCAAGAGAAAGTTGGAGGTATTACATGCAAATGGAAAATGAGCAGAACCTACCCTAATGCAGCCAAAATATTTGGCGCATATTGAAAAAAAGAAAGCAAAGTAAAGTAATGAAAAATGCATTTGAATATATAGAGGCATGGAATATATTTTCAATACATGCTGATATATTGTCAGTTTTGCTTAATGCATCTTGTTGTTTCTATTCAATTAACAGCAGTGTGTAAATAACTGATATATTTTGCTATATATTTCTATACATTGCTTTCCATTGTCCCAAAAAACAGCAAATCAATAATATGAGATCTATAGAAATATATATGGAAAAGTATATTTTTGCTTACAATGAAAGGCTGATGGTTGCATGTAAAATGACAGGTAGGCGGGGCCCTAAAGACTGGTGGGTAGGGCCATAATGAGGTAGGCGGGGAACTACTAACAAGTGGGTGGAGCCCTGTACCTTGTATCTGTGGATACTTTATGAGCATCATAATGCTGTAACGCAGGGTGGTGCTGGTGGTCTCCGTCCCCGCCAGGAACAGGTTGAGAACGGTGCCTACCATGTTGTCGTAGTTAAACTCACTCGTGGGGCTATCCTTTTCCTGAAAAGGCAGACAAGGAAAGAGAGTTCAGCCAGCGTGCAACGGCACTGTGAGCGTCAGTTTAGGGTCAGTTCCTCTCCAGTGTGCTCAGCTCCAGGGAATTAACTGGAAATGTAATAAAAACACTGAAACTGTGTTTGTTTTTTTGGGGGGTGGGGGAATTAGGGGATACCTTGTTCTGCCTGATGAGATAGCAGTCGATAAAGTCCCGGGGGCATTCATGGCACAGAGTGTCCTTGTGTTTTTGGATCCTCTCCTTGACGAACACCCTCAAGTTGTCAAGCCCAGCGAAGATGCTGTGCTGTTTCCCCGGCAGGAACTCCATCAGCCGCGGAAACACGTTGTACAGCTGGGGGAAAACAACACAGCATCACCTGCCAATCACCTGTACACCTCACTTCCTGTTTCCCAGAACACCTGATTTGTTAACTACTGAATGCCTGCCAGGATTTGGGCGGTCATTTCTATTTTGATTTTTTCAAAAAAAATATTCTAATAGAAATTCGGATATTCATAGATATTTTAGCTTTGTATTTAAGTTTTTTTTAAAAAGGTCTTAATGTTCGACAAGCATTTTTTAAAACAAATTTGCTGAATTATAGTCGAATGAACTTGATGTCCACTCTCCCCACCTGATACCACCCGACCCCCCCATACCTGCCCCCAGGGGCTGCTGCCAAATCGCACGGCCACAGAGAAGGTCTTGAGGAGGTGCAGGAAGCTGTCGTCCTGGTAGTCAAACCGATGGCCGAACACCAGAGCACAGATCACATTGGACACTGCCCGACTGAGGAAGAAGGTGGGGTCACAGGGCGTGGCTGTGGGAGGGAGCAGGGGTCAGACAGAGCACACATACACGTGCACACACAAAAAAACCCACAAACACACACGCGTGCGCGCACATACACACAAACACACAAAGAAACCCACAGACACACATGCATGCACACACACACACGTACACACACACACACAAAAAAAAACACGCACACACACACACATACACACACACAAAGAAAAAACACACGCACACACACATACACACACGGACACACACACAAAAGAAAAAACCACATGGATACACATGCGCACACACACACACACACACAAAAGAAAAACACACGCACACAAACAAAGCCACACACACGAACAGGCGTGAATGCACACACAAAGACACGAACACACACTGATGCACAGACACATGAACACACACACACGCACGCGCAAACACACACACACACACACACACCCACACACACACACAGACCCACACACAACAGCACGGGCCACCACACCACATCACACACACAACTCACACGTCACACTCACACTCACATCACACTCACACCTCCACCTCACTCGCCACACTTTGTGCTACTCAGGCTGTCGACCAGGTGTCTGCTCTCCTCCTGGATCCACTCCTCCATCCTCTTGCGGCCCATTCCGAAGTCTCTGAGAGTGCTCAGCGTGAAGCGCCGGAGCTGCCGCCACCGCTCGCCATTACTGATCGCCAAACCTGGCAGAGAGAGAGAGAGAGAGAGCGAGGGATGGAGAGAGAGATAGAGGGAGAGAGAGAGAGCAGGCATATAATGAGTAACTACAGACCCATGTAGTGAATACGCACGCGCATGTGTGTGTCTGTGGGTGTGTGCGTGCACGCACATGCATGTGGTGTGTATCGGCATGCAATTGCTTAGGTGTGAGCATTTATGCATTTACATGCCAATCTGAATACGTGCACGTGTGTGTGTGTGTGTGTGTGTGTGCTGGCACTAGGGATGGGGTTCTACCAAGTCATACCAAGATTAGCTTCTTGATACCCATACTGATAATATTACAAGTATTCTTGTGTAGATAAAAAGAGGAAATCTTTGTGATTTCTAGAGTGAAAACTGGAAAATGCAGAGATCAAAAATATTATTATATTTGAAAGCCTTTGCGTCATTATCAAATAAACTGCCAAAGTGGGTGTGTTTGTATGTGTGTGCGTGTGCGTCTAGGTGCGTGGGTGTGTGTGTATGTGCACACGCATGTGCATCTGTACGTGTGTGCGTGTGTGCGTGCGTGCGTTGCCTCACCGTATCCTTTTACGACTCTGTTCAGGAATGGCAAAGGAGCTCGTCCAGTGAAGTCATCAGCTTGGTCCAGAAGAGCCTCTTTCACAGTATTAAACCCAACCAGAACCACAGTCCGCTGAGGTCCAAGGTACACGGTCAGAACCGGCCCGTAGGTCTCACTCAGCTGAGGGGAGGAACTGGTTAATGCCGTCGCTAATGCACCGTTAATGCACCGCGACACTGCAGACTAACCCTGAGGCAAATAATTATTACTAACCAAAATACTCCTCAAAAAACCTGTAAATGTACCATAAGCACTCCAGATCTTTGAGTTTACTAATTCTTTGAAACAAAACATCCCAGGACTGAACAAATGGGGGCCATATAGCTGTGAAAGGAGATGATTCTTAATCTTTAAAGTTGCCTGCAGTTGTCAGCAGGAATTTGACAGGTTAGATAGGCTAAAGATCTAAAACATTTCAAATATTTACTTGCCCCAGTTCTGTACTGCACCTTACAGACCCAGCAGCTGAAACACAAACATCACAAACATCCCTGTTTGTGGACAGAAGGTAACTGTTGAACTTTTCCCTATGTGGACCCCCGCCCCCCTTCCGTCTCACCTTCATGAAGGTCTTGAATGGCGCTTTCTTGTCTAGTTGGAGCAAGTTTCCCAACAGGGGCAGAGGAGTGGGGCCTGGGGGAAGACGGATGCCCTTTCTGCCCTTCCAGCTGAGGTACGCCAGCAGAACCACCATCAATCCCACCAGAACCAGAGTGCTCAGGAACTCCATTTCCCAGCATGCAAAGCCAACACGAGCCTTGTTTTCTGTCAGCAAAGTTGTTGCTAGCAGCTTTCTAAATATGGTTATATTAAATCAGTAGTCCCTAGCTTTAGGACAACCAGTTTTGTATTCTTAGTGACAAACAATCTTGTGCTCTTTGGTAAGCACCCGCTAGCTTTGTACCTACCTGCCAGTACCTCCCAACCAGCTAAAACTAATGTTAATCTTTACCTACGATTTCCAGAACTGTGTATGTAGAGATGACACTGTGTTTCTACCCATAGTCTCTCAGCTTTTATAACTAGATAGATAAGGAAAGTGGGTGTGTCTGAACTTAGGAGCACTTTAGAGTTTAGAGTTGAACCATGTGACTTTTGACACACTCTGTACAGAGTGCATTCTCCCTCACAGCTGGAGTCACCAGCCAATAGGATGAGAGGAATGTTATTCCCAAAAACTAGCAGAACATTGGAGGTGGAGGTGTTTCAACTGCTTATTTTACCTCCTTGCTTCCTTTCCTTGCCTCATTTCCAAGTATGGAAGGATCAAAAATACATTAAATTTAGGTCTGGATTCATGCGTCAACGTGGGTGCATTCCAATCACTTATTTTATTTGTTTGTTGCCTCTGAGGTCCTTCACTGACTCGGGAATCGACCAAAGTGCGGCATCTTTAAGGACATTCCAACCATAGAGCGTATGTAGGAACTGGAGAGGCAGGAATTGTCAGCAGTTGCAGAAACCAATAGTGCACCGCAGGTCTCGATTTCCCCATAGAAACCGGAAGAATCCAACAGCATCACTGAATCTAAAACACAGGTTTTATTCAAATATGCTTCACTTTCATGAGAACCAGGTAATCAAATCAGACATTCGTTTAAATTTTTAACAATCTCTTTAATCTTATTATAGCTAAATAAATAGCTCTTTGTAGCCTCGTTTTTGAAAAATGCTAAACAAAATAAGTTTTCATAAATTGTTTAAATATGTAAATTTGGCTAATCTTTATCACTGATTCCCAAGAGACTGTTGAGCTAATGAATTTTATAGAATCTGCTACAGGTGTGCAACATAAATTGAGTTGAACATGATGGACTACCTCTTTGATGTGATACTTCAAGAGGTGAGATGTGAACGCTGAGTCATTTCTAATTGGTATTGGTTACATGATAAACAATAACTGATGTGTAAAGGGGACGAGTGACTTGTGTTTTTTCTGTTTTAAAGGTCATCATCAGGATCCTGGAAAGGAACATGAGATTCAACCGCTAGTCAGAATTTGGAATCAGAGGAATCAAATTTTACCATTAAAAGCCTAATCAGAAATAAAACAATTAATAGTCTTGATTATTTATTTTTGTTTGTTTTTTAGACACTTGGAATAAAGAATAATGAATTAGAACAACTGATTTTTGCCTCACTTTATTAAGCCCATGCAAGGCCATCCATCATAAGCCTGCCACGTCTACAATTGATGTGGCTTTGAATTGACACATGAAAGAGCAAGGACTTTTCAATTCCGTTACACGTTTCCTTGCTTCCTCGGTCCTTGCATTCTTTCCTTGCGACCTCCCATGGGTGCAGCTAGGAGCAAGGAAAGGAAGCAAGGAGATAAAATAAGCCTGCACAAAATGTGTGAGTGTGCATGTAAATGTGTGTGTGGGTGTATGTGTGCTTGTGTGTGTGTGTGCGTGCAGGGAGAAGAGGAGTCATTTGTGAGGTTAGCAGCATGTTGTTAAATCAGATTGCATTGGCCTTCTATAGTTTAACAAAGCGGTTGTGAACACACTCCTCGAGCCCTCTACCCCAGATTAAAAAAAAAAAAAAAAAAACTGGCACCTGTAGATTAATATAATTGAACAGTAGACAAAAACAGCAGACAAAACAAACAAGAGCTACTGAGAGATCAGTGTGATGCTGACCCTGAGTCACCATGACGATGCGCTTCTGTTGCCATCTCACCTCTGTGCTTATTTATGGGCCGTGGATTGAAGAGAGGGGGGATACGGGGAATAAACAGATGGGGGGAACGCAAATGACAACAGCAGGAAGCTGATGTAAGGGCAAGAAACAAGGCATGTCTGCAAAAGAGACACAAAGTACAAAACCAAAGCAAAAATGTAAACAAAAAGAAACTACGCCCTAGTCCCATTGTTACGGCCCAAAATAAGTGAAAACAAGCCTTTCACAGTCAGGCACGATCATGTAAAGGAGGAGTGTACAAATCCAGGCCTGGAGGGCTGCAGCACCTGCAGGTTAGACTTCATTCCGGGAGGGTCACAGTGTCTACAGGTTTAACTCCACTCCTGGAGGGCTGCAGTGTCTGCAGGTTCAACTCCAGTCCTGGAGGGCTGCAGTGTCTGCAGGTTTAACTCCAGTCCTGGAGGGCCGCAGTGTCTTGGCTGGCTAATGTCTTGTAGATGATCCGCTTGGCAGGCGCTTGATTTCCTACTGGGCTATACTTGTACCTCAGTGTGTCATTCTGGCAGTGCCAATGGAGACCCAAGTTGGACTCACCAGTATCCACTCGGTTCTGTGTCAGCCAGAGCTCACTGCTGGTCTGATCTGTCTTCAACAGGGAGATGGTTGACAACGCTGGGGATATTGCTGGCCCACTGGCATAGGGAAATGCCTCCTGCTGCTAAGAGGACCCACAGTTTATCCACCAGTTTGTTGGCTGCTTCCGCAGTGGTGAGACTCTGCAGCCAATTGTCCACATAGAAGTGCCTTTCTATCACTGTGCGGACATCCTCTCCAGGCTTGCTGTTAGACAGAACGTGCCTTTGTAGAGCGAATGTAGCACAACATGGGCTGCACGTAGTGTCGTAGTGTAGAACAGTCCACTCATAGACGCGGACAAGGGCTTCTCGCTTCATGTCCTGCCAAAGGAATCTGAGAAGTAGTTGGTCCTCAGGTAACAGCCGTACCAGATGGAAAATACCTTTTACGTCACTGGTAAAGGCCACATCTTGTTCCTGGATCCTTAACAACACTCACAGCAGGGTGGGGATTAAGGTAAGTCCAGGCAAGAGAGACCCCCACTCATTCAGGTTGTTACCCTGATATTGAAATGAACTAATGAAATGCAGTTAAACACCGCTCAGTTCTAGCCATTCTGGCTCACCATATGGTGTGGAATGTACAACCACGATTCAGTGGCTTGGCTAACAACCTCAGGGGGTATCCTGACAACGTACTCAGCCTTTTCTAGCTTGTAGTTTTCTGCATTGTACAACTCTGCTTTCTCTGGGTCTTTAGACAGAAGTTTCTCTGTCATTCGTCTTATCCAGAAAGGGCCAGTGTGGGTGCACACACCTGATCCTGATTCTACTAATCAAGGTGCTTAGCAATGACTCTAGTGATTGATTAGTAGAATTGGATGTGTGCACCCACACTGGACCTTTTCTGGAACCCCAGCTCTAAAACATGAAAAGAACCTAATTAAGAAAAATTAACAGCTTGTTAAAATTCTGGGATTGCTGTTGAGGTTGGAATGAAAACCAGCATACACAGGGGTCCCCCAGGACCGAGTTTGAGAACCACTGATGTAGCCTAGGTGATGTGGTTTGGGACGGTTGTGACCACTCCGGGGAATCCGACAAAATAATTTAAACAGAAGTGGCTGTATATCTGTGCTATTTATATAGATGATCAACATCACGTCTTATGCGCACATAGTTGTAATTTTAAACGACACTATCATAACATCACAAATTCGCGACAATAGTAAGTGTTTACACAACCAAGCTGTTAGAAATGACCGCGTTCAGAATGTTAGCTACATTACGAAAACATTAGCTTGCATTTGAGAACGATATGCTCGCTGTTGTAAACAGCAGAAGAATACCGCATTAAATGTCTTGCTATCGCCGGGCAACGATATATATAGAACAAGGAATAGAAACTTACAGTTTTCAGTTACGCACACACATGCACAGAGATAATAAAGAAGAACGCTGTTCAGAGCACCACTAAAACTTCTTAACAGGAATGAATTTAAATAGAGGCGGGATTTTAACTATTAAATGTCAATCACGTCTTATTAACCAATAAGAAAATGGAGAAACAGGAAAAGATAAATACGTGTCTACACTGAGCCTGGCCTTTTTTAAACAGTAGGTTTAACTACAGTCCTGGAGGGCCGCAGCAAACAAGATGTGACGGAGCAGTAATTATTACTGAAAACAATAAGTGGGATGTTGCATAATATGTGTGCGAGACAATCAATCTAGCATTTATTTAGAAAACAATTGCGAGAAGTAAAAGCACCAGCAGCTAATCTTTTCACTTAACAACAGCACTAATAACCCTCGCCTATAATGTATGCGCTTTTCCCTTGATATGTGATGGCTAATCTCCGCCTCAAGGGGGCAGCAGTATCCAGTTGTTCTGTGTGCTTTACAAAGGGGGGATCAAATTTCAAATAAATGCATTGCTCTTTCCAAATCTTTTTCTTCTGACTTTTCCCCCCGTTTGAGACTTTTGACCACACCTCACCCAGGCGGTGCATGTTTTGCTGAATCCAAGGGAATGCAGCACAGGGAAGGGGGGTGGGGGTAGGGGTGGGTGTGTGTGTAGAGAATGGAGATTGGGTATTAATTAGTCCTAGTCCCTTTACCACTTAACCCTTTAAGGTGTGAGATCACAAATATGTCATTAGAATGTTCTTAACGGAACATTCAAATGCTGATGTAACAATCACAACTGGCAATGTGAAAGCAATGGAGTTCTAGAACACTCCATTGCTTTCAATCTTATATATTCCAAAAAACCTATTCTTTGAAGGGTTAAGACTGTTCCATTCTGTGTACAGACTAAGTAAAAATATTTTCAGACATCTGCAAATTACTGACAACTTTTAAAATTAAACTTTATTTTCTTCCAATATTCTGTACAGGACTGTTTTTACCGTCATGTAAGGCGATGAGAGCATTTTAAATGCATACTTGACCCAGGTCTAGCTGTGAAGCAGTGGTTTACCATCTCCCCTCCTCCAATCGCCTTTTATCTCAAGGGATGCTTTAGGACGGTGGACCTGCTCCTTTACCTGCATAGCCAGAGACTACAGGTGCCTCCCTCCCTCCAACCCGCCCTCCTTTCTTTCATTCATCACTTCATGGATCTGAAGGGACGACTGATTGACAGGGTGGACAAGGTGAGGTTACTGACATATTGCTTTCACCTCTCTGCACGCTGTCGAACAGGTGAAGGACAAACGGAAGAAGCGGTAGTTTTCGGAAGCAGCCTTCCCCTCAGGGGCAGAAGACGTTCCTGATCCTCACCACTTCCAGCTACTCGCGAACATGGTTTTCCAGGTTCAACCAGTTTTGCTGGATTTTCAGAGGAATAATAAAATCAAAAGATTCCATCTCAGTAATAAATGTCTGCTTTATTGGCTCCACCCCCCCCCCCCCAACAATCCCTCACTCCTAACAAAAAAGTTCTAACTCTATTTTTCTTCTTTTTCAAGAATGCCTCCGTTTCTCTCTGCGTGGACCCCCCCTCCCTTGTTGCCCTCCTCCTCCCTCCCTTTCTCCCTGTGTGTGTGTGTGTGTGTGCAGCGCGGGTCCCAGGGACCCAGTCTTTCCTTTTGAAAAGAAGAGGCGATACAAAGGAGTCTTTCTCAGTCTCACTCTGTCTCTATTAAGGACCCTGGGAACTCCACACTGTCCCAGCGTGCTCTTAAAGGGCCAGCGTTGCACAAACCATCCCATCCCCCACACCCCCAAAACAACAACCCACTTCACTACACACCCCAGTAAACTGGCGCGGGAAAGCAGAAAGCTGAAGAGCCAATGTATTCATTTGTTTGTGTTGGTGCATAGTGAAATAATTCCAACCCCCCCTTCTTCTCGCTCTCTTTAATCTTTTATTTTTTAAATGGTAAATTATATCTGTGTGTGTATAAGGAAACTGTGAAGATGATCTTGTTATCTTGACTGACTGAGCGATCATGAATTGAGTTCTCTCTGTTGTTGAAATAAAGGTGTTTTTTTCATTCTCTCTCTCTCCCCCCTCCTCCCCCCTCCCCTCTCCCTCCCTTGTTTGGTGTCACTAGTTTCTCTGGCTCCAGCTCCATGTCTCAGCATGCAACATCCCACAGGGCTTATTTCAGCACACCCAATCTTCTGTCTGCTGGTTCTCACTAAATATCAGCAAAACTGGAAGTGATGTCATTCAGGCCACAATTTTAACCAGTGTGCCTACATGTTTTTTTTTTTTGCTTGTTTGTGCATTCCCACTAAGGACCTTAATGTTGTGTTGTAATATTGCCTAATAACTCTTACTACAGGCTGTGACACTTGGCATCATTTGTTATTTTTGCAATAACCTTTCTATGCGCACTTTGAAAGCAAATCTGCATACGAGCCTGCTAAATAACTATGTCAATTTGTGTGTGTATGTGGAAGTGCATGTTTGTTTGTGTGTATGAGTGCGTGGGTGTGTGCACATGTGTTTGTGTGCATATATATGTATGTATGAATATATGTATGTATTCACATGTATGTGTGTGTGCATGCTATTGTTTGTTTGTGTGTGTGTGTGTGTGTGTTTGTTTCTATATGTGTGCTACTGTTCACAACAATACATGCAATGGAGTGACTGGGAGGGGATTTAAATTACTGTCCAAACATTGAACAATTCATCCAGCATGTGTTTATGAACTACTAAAAAGTCAGTAACGAAGTAACAGACGGAAGAAAGTAGAATGCCTTTAAAAGAATAAACACTTTCTCTCGTGCCTGTCAGAGTGAGCGCTGCTGTTGCGACGGCATTTCAGAAGAGATTAGGAGGTCACGGTCAGAACACAATTGTTTGTACCTTTTTGTTGATTTAGTTCAGGTCTTATTTTTCTTTTTTCGCATTTGGACCTATTGTAAGAAACATTTAATGTCTCTGCTATCAAAACGCCACCATGCTAACTGCTTTAAAACATCAGGCTACAAATGAAATCAGTGCAGGTTGCGGAAATCCAATTTTTAAACCAGTTGTATATTTTTTTCTCATCAAAAGTTTTTTAAAATTTTTATATCGAAATAACGATTCCACATTTTGAATACGTAGACTACAATATTCTGTCAGGTTTGTCATTCGCTGCCTCTATTTAAAAGACATTATAAAAGCGTAGAAATAATAACAGAACGGAAACATTGGCAGACATTTCAGAGTGCTGTTTTTTTATTTTTTTATTTGTTAAAAATATTCGAGACTTAAAATCAGATCATTATTTCGGCTGATAGTGGGAAAAGATAACGATAACAACAATGAATGACCAATATAAAATTGTAAAGCCAAATATGTTTCAGTCTCCTGGGAGAGTGAAATAGAAAAACGGGGGAGGGCGTGAGACAGAGGAGAGAGGGGGAGGAGGGAACGAGAGAATAGAAAAAGTTGAGTTAAAGAATTTGGGTCTTGTTTGAAGGGGAAGAAAAGAAAGGGAGTAGGGACACGGTCCTGAGATGAGAGAATAGATAAGGGAGGAGAAGTGAATCGGAAACCCGAAACAGTGTGGACAGGAAAGCGCGAGACTGCAGGAAGACTAGAATAGATTATTTTGCCCCATTTCTGAAAAAAAAACTTTTAAACTTTGAACGACTTTTTGCTAAAGTTTGCAAAACAATGGATTAACTTCTGACTCGGTGGAATACAACCTGATCTTGCTTCTCAAAAACATCCTCAACATATAAACAGAAGATTTTCATTTGAACAACCGACAAAACCGGTTACATTTCTTAATTTGGCTGACTTTGCAACATTGGATCTAGTTTAATTCGAACTCGCACATTTCAAATAGACCTAAAAGGAAAAAAAGAAAAGTACTAACTTCTACCTGTACACTTGCCTGTTCGACATCTTCTGAACGGGTAACTGTAAACCTCTCGCTACTCAACTTCGTTTTTGTTTCGTTGGTCTAGCAGATACTAGCAAGGAAGATGCGGTAATGAGAAACGTTTCCGCGCAAAGTTTCGGGGAGATCAAGGAACGAGCGAAGAATTCTAATCGAACTGGGCGATCACTGCGTACAGAGAGGATGGGATCTGGCCGCGCGGTTACGCTGTTCTTGACTGTGTTCTTACCAGTGTTGGTGAGCTCAAGAATCGTAGACACTTCTCTTGGTAAGTCTCGCGCGGGTCCAGTCGACTTTTGACACATTGTCGGTTTTATGTTTTTTTTTTTTTTTTTTCAGTTCCTATCTAAATACAGGTCCGGGTGGAAAATAACTTAGCTATAATGTTGATGACAAAATGACTGATAGGTTTGAAACGTATTTTTTTAAAATGTATTTTTAGCGCAGCCTTATTTTCAGAGCAAACAAAACCACAATTACAGAGGAAGCTAATTTCGTGGGGCATGAAGGGTATCCCATGGAGTAAGATCCATGTGAGTAATCCCGTGCACGGATTAGAGGCGGGGGGTCGGTGGTAGAGGTGGAGGCAATCAGTGGTTGGAAGCGCGAGCCCAGCGTGCTTGCCCGCGGTACACAATGCCCATTACAGAACCGCAACCCCATTCTCACCAATAAAGTTCCCACCGACATACACAAAGGCACGTGAAAACACCCTGACAGCCGTGAAGATCGTCAAAATATTAGCATGCATTTGGGATAGGAAAGGACGATGACCAAAATAATCAATGTTTTCCTTGTTTGTTTGTTTTTTTTTGGTTTTAAACTCGCAGGCCAATTATTTTAGATGTAAAAGTAGATGAATGTAGATTAGGTATTGACAGCGCTGGAACAATGGGCTATTCACGGGCTATTCAGTGTTACAAAATTCAAAGATTTGAATTTGAAATTGGACTGAGAAGATTTAAATGCATGCATGAGGTATTTGAAAAAAATATTTAATTTCAATGCACATGATGACATCATACAGATGTATTTATTTAAGGCAGCTGTGGACACAGCAAGCAGTAGCTGTTTCAGGTATAGACACCTGAATGAAACCTTTAATTAGCGCCGTGGGGACGGGAATGCCAGGAACCTGTGCCGTGCGGTGCACCGCGTGATTAACTGTTTTCTAGTTATGCACAGTCGATAAGATCACTGTGCGGGGAGATTTCCGCTGTTGGGAGATGTCTGGGAGTCTGTAGGGAACGACATAAACATGTCAACTGTGATGGCTAGAGACCCTAGAGACCTCAGCCACAGCCCGCCTGGTCTCAACCGGAGACGCTTAAAGCACGACGCGGCTCCTGTAATCAGTAACGGCAGGAAACTGGCTAGTGCGTTCAAAAATTAACCAGCCCGTTTCACTGCTTCACCAGACAACTAGATACTTAGAACAGGACCTTTCAAGGGATAGGTGGTTACCTGCCAAAGTGGTAGGTAGATCATACAAATCTACCAGCCTCAGATAAACTTGGCTGGTTGCTGGTGTTAATTTCTCGCTCTGCCTGAAATCCGAATTGGCAAATCGCTATCTGAGAACAGCTGATCTGAAGGGGTTCTAGTTTCTAGAAAAAGGGAAAAAAACAAAACAACCAAACAAACAAACAAACAACAAAAAAACAACAACTATTGCATTCGCGGATTCCTTTCTCGACAAGGGGGGCAGTCGAATAGAAAAAGAACAACTGAAGTGCTTTGCGCAAATTTGACTCCTTTTATGAATGCTTCAGAGACCGATATCGTGGTGAGATTAGGAATGAAAAGCGACGCTGTTTAAATTCTGATAGTGGCAGAGGATTGGGGAGTGGGGAGAGGGGAGGGGGTGTCCTTGGTAGCGGGTGTGTTGTGTGAAGTGACTCAGAACTACCGCTGATTCAGACAGGAGAAATGATGGATAGAGTTTTAGGGGCGCTAGTGGGGGAGGAAGGATGGAGAGGAGGGGGAATGCACGTGCAGTATCAATGAGAAAAAGAATGCATGGGGGAGAGAGAGAGAGGGAGGGAGGGAGGGAGGGAGGGAGAGAGAGAGAGGAACAGAGAGGAAAGATGTGAAGGATGAGGCAAAGCAAGGAGGCGAAAAAGGAGGGAACAGATAAAATGATGTGATGTACCGTGGCACTTACTTCCTTCAGAAAACTAAGATGTATAAGTATCCATGCATAGGCCTATATTGTAGCTCTGAACGAGGCACTTAAGTTCTGGATAAAAGTGCCTAATAAATGGCTAAACATGTTCATGTACAGACTATGAGAGGAAGACTGCCAGAATTACAGAAATGGGGAAAAAGACAGGAGCAATAAACGAGAGGAGAAAGGGGAAAGTAGCAGCATGAGGCAAGAGGGAAGCAAAATTCTCTACTACACACGTATGCACACACACACATTCTCTTACACACACACATGCACACAAATACAGAAACAAACACACATACAAACGCAAACATGTGGGCAAACATGCGCACACATACATGCACAGTGCAGTCTGTAAGTATTTGGACAGTGGCACCATTTTTGTTGTTTTTGTATGAATGAACATGTGATTAAAGTGCAGACTGTGAGCTTTAATCTGAGGGTGTTTACATCCCTATTGGGCGAACTGTGGAGGTACCAGCAACAGTCTTTATACAGTTCCCCTATTTTAGGGGGATGAAAAGTGATTGGGTGGTTGGTTGCTCAGCTCTTTCTTGGCCAGCTGTATGTTTGCAATATTTGGTTCATGCACAACAATGCTAACAAAATGTCAAGAGTTGATTCTAAGAGTGGCTTTCTTACAAGTGAACTTATGACGCAATGACACACTGCTGGCCAAGGAACGACTAAGCAGCCAATTGTCCAATTACCTTTGATGCACTAAAATGAGAGAACTATGTATAGTAATGGCTGCAATTCTACACGGTTCGCCCAATATGGATGTAAATACCCTCAAATTAAAGCTGTTGGAATACACTTTAACCTCATATTCATGTTTTAATTTCAAATTCAATGTGCTGGAGTACAGAGCCAGAACAAAAACTGTGTCACTGTCCAAATGCTTACAGAGTGCACGTTATGTGCACACATCTAATCACATGTACACGCCTGGAAAAAAGGGGTGTAAAATCAACTTTAAATACTTTATAACTCTGAATTTGGCACTCATATAAGCTTAATGATTTAACAGAAATAATTATGTGGTGCACACACAAACATGTGCAGGGACACACACACACACGCACGTACACACACACACACACACACACACACACACACATGCTCTCACAGTTTCTTTGAACTTTATAATGATTGTAACTTTGTAGCTGTTTTGGAATACCAGTGCAATTTAGCATGGCAGCGAAGCAACTGAACTCAAACATTCAAGCGTGAAAAAGTGAAATGAGGTAAATCTTTTTTTGGAGGTGACTCTCGGCCATGACTGTGAAGGGAATGAGCCAACCTTAAACATGATGCGTGACCACGGAAAAGACTTAAGAACTGAAGCAGTGACTCTCTTCAGTATTTATACTGGAGCACATAACACTGTGTGTGTTTGTGTGTGTGTGTGAGTGAGAGGGAGAGTAAGAAAGATAGAGAGAGAATGAGAGTGCATCTGTGTGCTTCCATCAGTAAGAATGTTATGTCAAAGGCTCCATCTTATTTCCAAGTCCAAACAAATGTATTCTGCAAAATTAAAAAATATATTTACTATTAATTTATTGAGTGCATCTGTTACATTCATTCCCGGTGTATCGATTTCACGTTGTAAAACATTAAACTGGGCGTGGTTGTAGAGACATGTGAGTGTGCAGGTTTGAGTATGTGGTGCCTGCAGTCTTGGTTGTGATGACAGAGTGATAAAACGGAGTTACTCTGCAGAGGTCAGAGGTCGGGGTGAGAGGCGAGAGGTTCAGCTTTAAAACAGACAAGGGCAGTGGGTTGACAAGCCTGAGAAAATTTCACAGGATCAGCAAGGGGAAGTGAGACAGAGAGCACTTAAATATTCCCATCATGTCCATTCTTTTACATTAGTGTGTTCGGTCAGATTATGGTTAGGGTTAGTTACATACTGTATATGCAAACACTATTATCACGCAAGCTCTGAAAGACAATGTGAAAGGATAGACCATGATTAAGAAGATACATATCTAAATTCCAAAAATTTCTGAAAATATCATTCCAGAAAGTGAGATTGGGAAGAGAGGGATATAAAGAAAGTGTATTTATGATCTATATTGTATGGTCTCGCAGGTTTTTTGATAGGTAGATTAATAAATGCCCTGGCAATAGCTTGTCCGACTAGTGAAGTGTTTCTTAACTCAGTGACCTCACACTGAGAGAGAACAAGAGGGGAGGGGGGAGAAAAGACTGATATTTATCAAGTACTGTGATGAACCAAACTGTAACAGTGGGGAAGACACAACAATATGTGATGCTGGTTGTTCCCGGCTGACCCTGTTCATTGCAGAAGAGGAGGAGGAATCTCGTGTCCCTGGCTAAGGGCTTTCTGACAGTGTGTCTGTCCCTGGCTAAGGGCTTTCTGACAGTGCGTCTGTCCCTGGTTTTAAGGGCTTTCTGACAGTGCGTATGTCCCTGGTTTTAAGGGCTTTCTGACAGCGCGTCTGTCCCTGGCTAAGGGCTTTCTGACAGCGCGTCTGTCCCTGGCTAAGGGCTTTCTGACAGTGCGTCTGTCCCTGGCTAAGGGCTTTCTGACAGCGCGTCTGTCCCTGGCTAAGGGCTTTCTGACAGTGCGTATGTCCCTGGTTTTAAGGGCTTTCTGACAGCGCGTCTGTCCCTGGCTAAGGGCTTTCTGACAGCGCGTCTGTCCCTGGCTAAGGGCTTTCTGACAGCGCGTCTGTCCCTGGTTAAGGGCTTTCTGACAGTGTGTGTGTCAGGCTGGTGATGCCCTGCATTTCTTAGGATGGAGAAAATCACACTGATTCCCACATACAGTTTCACTGCCTCTTTCTGGCTAGGGCATAGCCTCCTTCAGCCCTCCTGCATAGCTGTGTGTGTGTGTGTGTTTGTGTGTGTGCGTGCGTGCATGTGTGCCTGTGTGTGTGTGTGCGTGTGTGGGTGTGCGGGCGTGTGTGTGTGCGTGTATGTGTCTGTACGTGTGTGTGTGTGTGTGTGTGTGTGCGTGTGCATTTTTCTCATTCATGTTGTAGTGTACAAAGCGCTGGCAAAGGCGGGCACAGAGGCAACCCAAAAAGAGGGGGGGTTGATTTGGATCGAGTTCAGAGAGATGCAGAACAAGGGAGGGAGATAGAGAAGGGGGAAAGAGAGGGAAAGAAGCAGAGAGACTGAGAATTGGATTGTTTGGGATCAGCGATGCCTCATTCAGACAGGGACTGCCTCATGGACTGCTGCGGGATGCTGTGAAGGCAGTCCTTGTTTACTGGCCTTCAGCTCAAAGCCCATCTCACATTGTGCTGCTGGCATTATTCACCCAAGGCTAATCATTTGTGACTCAGATACAGATATTTCTGAATACGCTGTACACTCATGGACAACCAATAAACACATGTCTTCCAGTACACACAACCCCCACGTGCTCTATCTATAGCAGGGATCTCAAACTCCAGTCCTGGAGGGCCACAGTCTCAGCTTGTTTTAGTGATTTCCTGTCAATCAGCAGCCAATTTAGGCCTTGGAAACAAGGTGTGCAGACTCTAGTCAAATCAGTGACTTAAATTATGGACTTAAAGTGCAGGTGCACATCAAAAAGCCACAGGCCCTGCAGCCCTCCTGTATTTGAGTCTGAGACCCCTGGTCTAGAGAGTCTGGAAAGGGAACTTTGAATATGTCAGATTCTGAGGTTGTCCCACAGTCTGTTTGTCCAAGTTTTAGCCAGCGTTGAGTTATGGGTCAGTTATTATCCAGTCGGAGCACATGTTGTCGTAGAAGCGTTCCCTTACAGAGCATTAATATACTGCAATATATTAAATATATGTGGACTTTTTGGAAAATGTAATGTTAAATGTATTTCAGAGAAATATATTTTCAAAAATATCTTTACAATTAAAAACATCTGAAAGCAATAATAATTGTTTTATTTGACCATATATTAAGAAGTGTTGAAATATTTGGATCTTGATACGATGGTTTATTAAAAAATATTTCAGTGTATTACATTTCCATAAAGGTTTGCCTTGTAGTCATGCCTCACTATTAGATAAAAATTTTAATAAAAATTTATGAAATTGTGAGTAACAGCACTAGAGTGATAGGGAAGACCGTGATGATGTCATAATCCTAGTGGTAACAAATCAGACTTGGGTATCCAATCTTTTTAGGCGATTATCCATGCAATAATTTTACAAGCCAGATCATCTATTATTTTCTTTCTGAAATCATGGTGTGAGTAAACCCTGTCACATTGGGAGTGAAAAAAAGCACTTGAGGAGGACAAAAAATCTGATATCTGATTAGATTGGTCTGGTATCAAATAGCAGGGTCATATGACCAGGTATCTGATCTGTATCAGATTTAGGACTGTATACAAATGTGTTGAAAAACATCCAGTTCCAAGCAGTGACTTGTTGTTTGCACTTCAAGAAAAGGATAAGGTAGGTTTGAGATATGTGAAAAGAATCAGATTTGGGTCATTTCCACATGCCTGTCTAAAAAAAACGCCTCCCCGGCCCTCTCTGGGGTTCCAGAGCTGCGGTTTGTGCAGAGCCCCGAAAACGTGACCTCGTCGTTGGGAAAGCCAGTGGTGATGCAGTGTGTGCTGCGGGGGGACGGGGGGGAGATCGACCCCCCAGACGTGGTTTGGCAGAAGGACGCGGAGCCCCTGGAGATGGCCAACACAGACCAGATGCAGGTCCCCATTAGTGAGGACAGCTGGATGAGCGTCAGCAACCTCAGGTGTGCCATCTGTCTGTCTACCTGTCTGCCTGCCTGTCTGTCTGTCTGCCTGTCTGTCTGTCTCATGGACCCAGGGGCACTACACTGTTACTGTACAATGTCTGTGTCTGTGTGTGTCCTTACACTGTTGGAATGTTACTGTCTGTGTGTGTTCGTACACGATCAGAGTATTAATGTGTGTGTGTATGTGTGTGTGTGGTTACACTATCAGAGTGTTAATGTCTGTGTGTGTTGGTACTCTATCAGAGTGTTAATGTCTGTGTGTGTTGGTACCCTATCAGAGTGTTAATGTCTGTGTGTGTTGGTACACTATTAGAGTGTTAATGTCTGTGTGTGTCGTTACACTATGAGAGTGTTAATGACTGTGTGTGTTGGTACACTATTCGAGTGTTAATGTCTGTGTGTGTCATTACATTATCAGAGTGTTAATGTGTGTGTGTGTGTTAGTACACTATGGCAGTGTTAATATCTGTGTGTTTGCAGGATTGAGGAGGTCCAGCTGTCAGACATGGGGGTGTACCAGTGTGTGGTGGTGTTTGGAGGGCAGGAGACTACATCGCTGGAGGGACGCATTCAGCTAGAAGGTTAGGTTGTGCGCATGTGTGTGTGTGTGTGTGTGTGTGTGTGAGTGAGTGCGCATATGTGCATGTGCATATGTGAAGGTTAGGTTGTGCGCATGCATGTGTGAATTTGTGTGTGGGTGTGTGTGTGTGTGGGTTTGTATCCAGTGACTCAAGTGCACACACACTGTCCCATTCTCCTGTTCCACACTGGCAGGGTACATCCCTCTGTGTGAACTCTGGCTGTGTGTGTTTATTTCCACACTGTACTGCCAAAGGCTGTGTGAAACAGGCCTGTAATAATGCATCTGTGCTCATGCGCTCTTGTGTCTTTACTCTGTACTGCTATACCATGCCGTGGCGATGGCATGTTTACTTGGTTTATGACCGTCAGGCAGCTGGGTTTGAATGCTAACACTTTAATGTTTTTAATTTCTACTGTCAATGACTATAATGCAGTAGAGGTTCATTTTTTCACTGAGAGTCACATTTAGATATAGGAGTTTGGGGGCTTCTGGGTGGCTGATCATGTTAAGTTTTTTAATGTACTTCCTATGTCATCTTTTTTGACAAATTTGTATTTTAGTCCAGAATAAAATGCAGCACTTTTCCTCTCTCTCAGGTCTCCCCCATTTCTCTATGGAGCCCCAGGACATGTCTGTGGAAGCCAACACCAGCCTGAGTCTGCACTGCGTGGCCCATGGACCTCCAGAACCCGTACGGGTCATCTGGCTGCAGGACGGGGTTCCTCTCAACACCCTAGAGGATCCGGTGTCCCTGTCACCCTCTACACTTAGCCTCACAGGTACGGTACTGATATCAATATCACAAACACTATGCTGATATCACCACCACCAGACACTGTTCTGACATCAAAATCACAGATACTGTGCTGATATCAGCATCACAGATACTGTACAGATCTCAGCATCACAGATACTGTAATGATATCACCACCACAGACATTGCTGATCAATCAAGATATGAGCGAATCAGTTCAGACACTGACTGATTCAGTATCAGGCGTCCTTCTTCCACACTAAACATCACCAACACGCGCTAAACAATGGAGGTAAAGGTATTCCACACCTCAAAGCCAGCGCTCCCGCTATCCCATGAATTTCGCTTGATCCTTTTCAGCCACTTCTACACGTACATCTGAATCCATAGTGTGAAATGGGTCGGGATGGGCTGCTTGTTTGGCAATTCCTGTGCCTTCACACTTGCTTCAGCAGATCCCTGAGAATTATCAATGAAAACAGAAAACAATCAACAAAAACAGTGACATCATGCAAAAGAAGAATCTTGTTCTGAATATTGGTGTACATACATAGATGTTTCTTATAAAAGTGTTTTGTAAGGTGCTGGAATTTGTGCTGGTGGTCAAAGGGATACAATTATTCCTAATAATTATTTGAATCAGGTGTGTTGACAAACTTCTCCTTCTCATCTGTTAACAAATGTGAGGCCTGCACATTGAGCTGCAGTGAGCAGGAAGCTGTTTATTATCTGAGATCCCCCCCCCCCCATGTGTGGGAAAGGGAGGGGTGAGTATCGAGGGGCGGGGGCAGGAGCGGAAATATGCCAGTTTATCGTCAGGGTTTTGTTTATTTTCCCTTTTCACACTTGCCGATTAAAGGTGACTCAGTCTCACCTTTGCCTCTTTCAGCAGGTTTTTAAGAGGACTTTTAACGCTCAGGTGTTCCTCACAAGCTCCTGTAACTTCCCGCGTTCCTTCCTTTTTGAGCTGTGACTGTGAGAGAGTTGCCGCTTTGCAAGGCGACATTCCCACGAAGAAACTCTCGGGGATCTTGCAGGATAGTTTTACTGGCATCTGAAAAGTATTTCAGGTGCACAGTCGAGATATTTTTAAGAGCCGCACTGGCAAAATGAAAGCAAATTTACCTTCCGCTGATGCTCTGAAGAAACACAGTATAAACACCCTGTTTGTACAGGGGGGTAGGGGGGGTTGGGGTGAGTGGGGATGTGGGGGTAAGGGGGGTGGTTGGGTTGAGTGGGGATGTGGGGGTAAGGGGGGATTGGTTGGGTGAGTGGGGATGGGGGTAAGGGGGGTTGGTTGGGGTAGTGGGGGTAAGGGGGTAAGGGGGATTGGTTGGGGTAAGTGGGGGTGTGGGGGTAAGGGGGGATTGGTTGGGGTGAAGTGGGGATGGTTGGGTGGTGGATGGGGTAGGGGGATTGGTTGGGTGAGTGGGTATGGGGGGTAAGGGGGATTGGTTGGGTTGAGTGGGTATGTGGGGTTGAGCTCTGTAGCCTGTTTTGCAGAACCCACACGGCCTTGCGCATATTTCATCTGATTGGGCTGCAGCTGCTGTGGCCGGAGGCTAAGAGCCTGACCCGAGAGGAAGGGGCCTGACTCACCCGCCCTGTCTCTAAATGGCATTAACTGCCTCTGCTCAGGGGCTCGGAATGTACCAGAGAGAGGGAGGGAGGGAGAGGGAGAGAGAGAGAGAGACAGAGAGACAGAGAGACAGAAAGAGGGATGGAGTGGGGGGGGGAGAGACAGGGGAAAAGAGAGAGAGGAGAGAGAATGAGCCAGAGACAGACAGAGAGAGAGGTATAGAGGCAGAGAGAGAGAGAGGGAGAGAGAGAGAGAGAGAGGATGGGTGGCAGGTTATCGAGGTGGCTCAGGACCCATGAGTGCCCCCCGTGGTGACTGGTGATGCGCGCAGTGGAAGTGAAAGTGGCGGGAAGGAAGCAGGACTGACGGAAGGAAAGAGGGGGGGCGTAACGTGTGCTATGTGGGGTCAGTCACCCCCCTCTCTCTCTTTCATCGACCCCAGGCCCCCTGGAGGTCTCACCCTGGGCCCGCGTGCTGGGCAGGGTGAAACCCCAAAAACAAAGGGAGCATGGTGACTCTGGGCACAGCCTGACTGGCAGGGAGGCCTGACAGGGAGCTCACAATCAGCTGTGTGTTCCTCACTGCGTGTGTGTGTGGGTGTTCTTCACTGTGTGTGTGTGTTTCTCACTGTGTGTGTGTGGGTGTTCCTCACTGTGTGTGTGTGTTTCTCACTGTGTGTGTTCATCAGTGTGTGTGTGTGTGAGTTCATCGCTGAGTGTATATGTTTAATGGTGTATAAGTGTGTGTGTGGGTGTGTTTTTCACTGTGTGTGTTCATCTGTGTGTGTGTGTGAGTTCATCACTGAGTGTATACGTTTAATGGTGTATGAGTGTGCGTGTGTTCCTCACTGCGTCTGTGTGAGTATACGTGTGTGTGCAAACTCCTTGTCAGCAGCGGTCTTGAAAGCAGAAGCAAGAATGTGCCGCTCAGCTTTTTTCTAAACCAGACGAGAATCCCTGCATTTCAGAAGACTAACCACATCCTGCCCTGGGCTCTTTCGCACAGACTATCAAACATACCCTCCAAGCTGTGTGCTTTAGAGCTTTTCATCAACACCCTCTATGAAAAACTTCTTCACCCTGACTCCAAAGCCATAACTCCTACCGCCACGCCTTCGCAAGCGTGCAGATCTGTGTTTTTAATATGCTGACTGCTGCGCCAGCACATTTTCAGACAGTCCGCTACATTTAGCAGAGTTGCGTTTTTTTTTTTTTTGTTTGTTGTTGCACCTGAATCAGTCTCTGTTCTTTCGCTCCTCCTTTCAGGACTCAACAGAACCGGCTCGTTCTCCTGCGAGGCACACAACCGCAAGGGCGTGGCCACCTCGGCCGCAGGTGTCGTGACAGGTAGGGATGCAGGACGGGGGCGAGAGGGACACTAGGGTGAACCCGTGGGGATGCTTACGGTGCGTAAGAGCTGGAGACAGCGTCCGCTCACCGGTTCCATGGGTTCCTATGGGAGCTGCTCATCGGCGCATGAAGCCAGTTTGTGGAGGCTGCCGTGTTTGACTGCGGGGGCTTTTTGGCACAGGATGCCCAAGCCGCAATCACACAGGGCAACTAAACGTGAAGGGATGAATGAGAATGAAAAAAAATTGTGCATCATCTTCTCAACGGCTCAAAAAAATAACAACAACAAAAGTAATAACAAAAATGGATAGTTTGGAAGAAAACATATGCTAATAACCGAAGAAATAAATGATAAAAAAGTTTTTCTTCTCTCTTTCTGTATTCAGTCATCCCATCCAAACCTGAGAAAATCCAGGTGGTTGAAGTCACCAATTCCAGCCTGCATATCACCTGGCAGCCCAGCTTCGGAGGAGTGTATCCCATCATGCTGTGCTCTGTCCAGGTAAGACAAACACATGGCATCAGAGGAGCACCTTTGTAAACAATGATTGGGAAAAAAGTAACGCATAGGCCTGTATTCAATCAACAATTACACTTAAATTGCACTTGACAAATAAATCCAGTGTGTCTGTTTATTCCTAAACAATCTGATGAATTCAGCAATTGCCAAATTAACTTGCCAAACCCACTGTTTGTGAAGGAAACCTGCCTTTATTTATAAGTCAAAGTTTAAGGACAAATATTTATTGGATCCAGGCCATAATTAGTATTTCTATTTCAACAAAAGTCACTTGTGGATGGGGGGGGGGCAGAGTGCAGCATTGTGACAGTGGGGTAAATCGCTTTACAGAAGAAAGACTGCCTGTTAAAAAAGAAAAGGATTTTTTCTTTTCTTCTCCCTTTCTCTCTGTCCCTTTCTCTCTCTGTTCGCTGGGCTGTGTAGATCAGGTTACATTTTGGGGAGCTGGCCTCCCGAGCTAAGCTCAAAACAGCACCACGCCTTCTCTCTCTCTGTCTCTCTTTCTTTCTCTCTCTGTCCCACTCTCTGTCTCTGTATTCACATTAGGTCTATTCAGTGATGTTTCATGGCAGAGCATGCACAGCTCTCTCCGTTTCACTCTCTCTCTGTCCCCCTCTCTTTCTTTGTCACATGTAAACTGGTAGTGCTTTCTCATACAGCAAACCCCCAGCATATGGTTCTGATAAATCTCACCCCCCGCCCCACAGGCACCCCTAAACATGCGCCCCTGAAACTGTTGCCCTATGCTGTTCCCCATTTTTAATATTACCAACAAGAGAAAACTGAGTGGAGATTTACATTTTGTAGCTGACTCCGAGAGACTTGGTCCCTATATTTAACATCATATATTAAATAGCCTTGTGCTGGAGTGGGATTAACACTGAACACTGCTCAGTCCTGTCAGGGAAAGGGAGAAAGAAAAAGACATCTGCAGAAAGTTAAAGAAAACAGGAAAAGAGAGGCAGAATTCCTGAAAGGGTGTTTAGGGAGGGAGGTCCCTCAGCAGGTTGTTGGGAAGTGAGGCAGGCGCGCGGAATGCCTCTGAGGGGGTGAGTCAGGGCCGAGCCGCGGTCCGCATCAAGCGCCGTGGTAACCGCTTGGCCGCCGAGCCCCTGAGTCACCGGTGAGTCCTCACACTCGCACGAGCCGGGCCGCATTCCTCCTTAACCCCGGCCTCTGTGACGCAGCGGAGGGTCGGCTAAAACAGCCCCCTGGCCCCCGCCCCACTGCCAGAGCCCCTCTCTCCCGCGCGCACCGCCCTCTCTTCGTAACGCTTGTGGAATGGGGGTGGGGGGGTGGGGGTGTAGCAGACCCACCCTACATGCCCTTCAAAGCCAAAATTTCTATCTCTAACCAAATCTCAATAGGAAGTGCCTTTTTTTTGTTTTGTAAGATTTATTAAAGTGCTCACCATTAACTCTTCAGTCACTGCTGAGCTCTTTAGCAAAGAGCTAGTACACATGCTTTTTTAGCCGTTCATACGCATGTTTTTTTTTTGTTGCAGAATTCATGCACATTATTAATTTGTTGTAGAATTCATACACATACAGTACTTTTTCAGCAGGGTTCACACACATGCTTTTTTTTTTTAGCAAGGAGTTAGTGCATGATTTTTCAATCAAAATGCACCCGCGCAGTTAACCGCTGGTTCATTGCTGAAGTTTTCTGAGGAGCCTGGCTGTTCTGTTGTGCACGGTGGGACTGCCGTATGAGTTGCGGTCACATGAAGATTCGGCCCTTTTGCGAATGGAGCTTTTACACGTGACAGGGGTGAGACTGGGTGAGAGAGAACGCACAGGACAGAGGGATAATTAAAGAGGGGGAAAGGGAAGAAAAGGATCCAAGTGAAGCGCCATCATTCACTGTCAGTTTCTCTTCTGTCTCTTTCATTTTTAGTCAGTCTAATTCAGTTAGGCTTTTCGTTGGATTGTGCGCATGTGGCAGTATTGCCCGGAGACAAATACAATTAGACAAATTCAGTGAGAACAGCTGCAATAGAAAGGAGAGAAAGAAAAATAAATAATGAATAATGCAGTTGGGAAGTTAAATAATAAACACTTGTAGAAACAGAAACAATTATAACAACTAATAATAATAATAATAATGAAACCAGATAATATCATAAGAGTAACAAACTCAAGTTCAATTGGGAATGGAAAACCATTCCATCTCTCTTGCTCACTCCCTCATGCTCTCTGTCTTTTTATTTCTCTTGGTGACAGAAATCTGGATCTGTTAGAGAGAAAAGGGAAAGATATGTCATAAATGAGAAGTGTGACAGATCACTTCTTTTTTTCAGAAAGGGAAACTTCTAGAAGGGGAGGACAGGGATTTATATCACATTACAAAACTGAAGTAGATGTTCTTTCCATATGTGTCAAATATTTATTTGAAATACTTTAAATTGTAAATGGACATTACTTTAAATTTCTTTAAAAATTGGAAAACGGTCCTCCTATTAACCTTAATCTTCATTCTATTTTTTCAGGCCACGCCCTCAGATGGTGACCTCAGCCCCGTATCCAATCACCTTATCCACAACCAGAATGTGAACATCCCTCCCAACAGTCACCTGATCTCGAACCTAGAGCCCTTCAGCTCCTATAATGTGAGAGTGGCCTGTCGGAGCAGCCAGGGCGCCTCCTCCTGGTCACCCTGGGTAATGCTGCAGACTGCTGAAGGGGGTAAGCTGCTTAGCAACCGCGTACCTCCCAGTGGGAAAAAAAACGACAGTGTCTGACTGAGATAAGAACATAGAAATGCATATTTACAAGAACAGACAGGTCAGCCCTTCCAGGCTTATAATTTACCTACAGGCTAGAGCAGGGGAGTCAAACTCTAGTCCTGGAGGGCCACAGTGTCTGCAAGTCTAACTCTCGTCCAGGTGGGCCACAGTGCCTGCCGTTTTAACTCCAGTCCTGGAGGACCACAGTGTCTGCAGTTTTAACTCCCGTCCTGGAAGGTTGCAGTGTCTGCAGGCTTAACTCTAGTCCTGGAGGGCCACAGTGTCTGCAAGTTTAACTCTAGTCCTGGAGGGCGATGGTGTCTGCCGGTTTAACTCTAGTCCTGGAGGGCCACAGTGTCTGCAGGTATAACTCTAGTCCTGGAGGGCCACAGTGTCTGCAGGTATAACTCTAGTCCTGGAGGGCCACAGTGTCTGCAGGTATAACTCTAGTCCTGGAGGGCCACAGTGTCTGCAGGTATAACTCTAGTCCTGGAGGGCCACAGTGTCTGCAGGTATAACTCTAGTCCTGGAGGGCCACAGTGTCTGCAGGTATAACTCTAGTCCTGGAGGGCCACAGTGTCTGCAGGTTTAACTCTAGGCCTGGAGGGCCACAGTGTCTGCAGGTATAACTCCCATCCTGGAGGGCCACAGTGTCTGCAGGTTTAAGTCCAGTCCTGGAGGGCCGCAGTGTCTGCAGGTTTAACTCCAGGCCTGGAGGGCCACAGTGTCTGCAGGTTTAACTCCAGTCCTGGAGGGCTGAAGTGTCTGCTGCCCTGTTTATCACTCATTCTGGAAGTGTCTGCAGGCTCTTGTGTGGAAAGGGCCAGTAAACAGGGACTTGAAAGCAGAACTCTACCGCATGACCCGCCAGAGACCCTTGGGGAAGTCCCGGAGTTGCATTTGCTCGGTCTGCCTTTTGGTTCCATTGCCAAATTTTCCTGTAGGAGGGTGAAACACACCCCCAAACTTTCAGCGGACAGTCTGTATATTTTTCACTATATTAGGCATCTCCGGTGCCGGACTCAAGGGCACGCACGCTCATGGTGGACGGTGCGAGAGGTCGGCCCTGACTCTGTCCTGAGCGAAGGAGGCCGTGTAAACTCTGAACCCAGGCAGCTGGGAGGCAGACAGAGAGAGACAGATGTCAGGGGAAGTGGAGGGAGAGAGAGAGGGATTAGAGCACGAAGGGAAAATTCTCAGTAGATGTGCTGGCGGATCTGGCTGGCAACCCGTAACCCCAAGGCCAGTTCTCCATCGAATTAAGGAAGAGGGAGGTGGAGACAGCGGGGGGTTTCCATGCCGACTCATGCTTTCCACAACCTGGGATTGAGACAGGTTATTGGAGAAGGAACTAGAAGGTGAAAAAAAAGATGAGGAACAGATGAAAGAAGAGGAACAGATGAAGGAGTAGGCAGAGGAATCCCCCCCCCACCACCCCCCGCACCTTTCCCGAAAACATACATTTCAAAATCTTTTTTTTAAAAAGAGCGGAAGTAAGGAGTGAAAAGGGCAGAGGGGCAGCGGAATAGTGCAGTCATCTGAAGATGCAGGGGGTCATAGAGTGACTGAAAAGATGCAATTTCCCTCACATTTAAACGCAGTTTACTGATGCACTTTCCCTCACTTTTAAACAGTTTACTGATGCACTTTCCTTCACTGTTAAACACAGTTTACTGATGCGATTTCCCTCACTTTTAAATGTGGTTTATTGATGCACGTTTCCTCACTTCTAAACGCTGTTTTCTGAAGACAAGAGGCTCGCCCCCAATTCCATCTTGCTTTTTATTTCAGTCTTGGACACAAGCCTGTGTTCCCCACATTTTATAGTGGGTGAGGAATGAGGATGTGGATGTTATACTGTTTTTATATGACCTTTGGGTTAAATGGTTCCAATTAAGTCTTTCTGCGCTTCGCATGCCTGTGTGGTGATTTGAGCATGACGCATGCATAAGCGATATCGAGTTTATGGGGCCAAGACTAAACGTGAGGCAGACCGGATCTGGATCAAATACTTTATTCACAAAACCTTCCAGCTATTAGGCTGATCAGATTTTACTAGAGCATTTCAGAGTAATACTTGCATTTGACCGAGGTCTTAGTCAGAGGGGCTTGGGGGGGCAGGGGGGTGCAAGCATGGGGCTGGGTAGCTGTTGAGTCATATTTTCCATGAGTGTTTGGTTTATTCTGCTGTCACACAGAACTGTGACTAACTCCCTGGCTGCTTGACTGTAAAACCCCTCCTCTCTGTAACCCCACCCCCACGTCTCTCTGATTCGCTGCAGAGCTGGTGTGTTTGTCTCTGTCACCCTGTGGATAGTGTCCGTGACAGGCAGGAGAGTGCGCGTTCCAGTGGCTTATTCGTTACGCTTTAATGTAGCTCATTTCCAGATGGAATGCCTGAGTCTGTCTGGAAGGGCCTCAGGATTAGGAGGGACCTAACATTGCTAGTAAGCCTCATAACATTATGGTACCATGAGCCTGACCAGGCTATTCATAACCTTACAGTGCTATGAGCCTGACCAGTCTGCTCATAACCTTACAGTACTATGAGCCTGACCAATCTGCTCATAACCTTACAGTACGTAGCTGCAGCTGCTACATACAGGTATGAGCCACCATCTGCTCATAACCTTACAGTACACTGACATATGCCATACTCTAGCGAGCAGTCTCTTCATATCATTACAGTACTCGGAGCCTGACCAGTCTGCTCATAACATTACAATGCTATGAGCCTGACCAGTCTGAGGTTGTGAAAGGTTTTAGACAGTTTAGGAATGCCGTTCTCCTAACTATGATGAAGGTGCAGAGGGAGAGACTGTGCTACGGAAGGGCTGGATGCTTACCTGTCTCCCTAGACACACCGAGGCCTCATGGGGGGGGGGGGGGGGGTACCCCTGTCATGTGACCCTGGTGTCACACCTGCAATGGGCAGGTGGGTCTTTATGTCTTCCTGCTGGCCTTCAACCCCCTTTTTTCCTGTTCCTGTACTCAACCCATGACCTCTGCAGGCTTTCCTCTCTACCCTTCAGCACTTCTTTTTTGTCACTTCCTCCCTCACTACCTCCCTTACCAGTAAATTGACTTTCAGTGATACATTTCTTCAGTAAATCTGTGTATTCATTCATTAGTTTTCTAGAAAACGAATATTACTGCGCATGAGTGAGCACCATGGTCTCTGAGAGCATCCAACTGTGGTCGGCAGCCCTGCAAGGGTGTCGCACAATTGGCTCTGCATCGCCCAAGCGATATGGGAGGGATACGATTCGCTGGGATAACAGTTTTCATTGCTCAAGCGACTCCCGCTGGCCGTCAAGGGTGCCTGTGACTTGTTCTCTGTGTATGATTGGGTCTCCTCCTCCCATTGCACTGCACGTGTGCGACTTGTGACTGCAGTGTGAAAAGAAGCAGCTGGCTGGCACGCGTTTTCCAAAGCGCCACTTGATCCTCTCATTGCCAGAGCAGTGGGGTTAGGTTAGGTGTCTTGCTCAAGGACACTTCGACATGCCCAGGGCGGGGTTTGAACCGGCAACCCTCCGACTGCCAGACAATCGGTCTTACCTCCTGAGCTATGTCGCCCCTTATATAGCTCAGTGTGAAAAGAAGCAGCTGGCTGGCACCGTGTGTTCCGGAAGAGAACCGCCACTTGTCTTCACTCTCCTGACCGGGCAGCAGGGGCTGTATATGAGCACGCTTGTATGTGCTTTGCACTATGTACGTTGTACATAAAATTAAACATTCCAAATTCAGGGGGGGATTGGAGATTTTTCTAAATGAACATCAAATTGCAGCAATTTACAGTTTAACTTAAAAAGTGCTCCACCCTATCTGTTTAGTTTTATGTGTATTTATTTTGCTTCAGCGTAAGATCTCAAAAACAAATGCCAATTCTTATAGAATGTAACCGTTTCAAATATATTCTGATATTGTTTACGGCAATGTATTATAAGAAATATTCCAATACCTGAAAGTGGCAAGATGAAAATTTGTAAGACATTTCTATAGTTGTCCAGATATAGTGAAGGGTTGCAATATATTTTTTGATCTTGATAAAAAGATTTTATTTCAATATATTTAAATACATATTTTTTCTCTGAAGAGGGGAGGCAGATGAACCTGGAATGTTTCAGCAGTCTAAAAAAAGTTTTTGGTTTAAATATAGTTGTTTCTCTCACCTTCTTTTTCCAGTTTTTTTTCTGTCCTCACCCCTCTCCCTCCTCACAACCAATCTCATTTCCCCAGAACAACTGGAGATATAACATTGCAAAGAGCTGTGGCAAAATAAAGGGATGGGATGAGGGATGGAGGGAGGAGAAGAGGTGGGAAGAAGGGGGTTATAGAGGAGGGTTAAAAAAAGACATTCAACATACTTTTCCCAGACCCCACTTTTGAAATATGTTTAGTCTCAGAGGGAGAAAGGGAAAGAGTAGGAGAAAGCAAGAAGAGGGGAGGCACCTCTAGTTCTTCCTCTAATCCCAAAAGAAACAGAAACTCAAGCCTGCATTTTGATTATCAAATCCTGATCTCCCGATGGTGAGTCATTTTCAATGACTCATTTGTCTACAGTTTCAATAAAATGAAACTTAAAAGGTCTATTTTTCAAGCAGCTTGATGGAATATGCACACCACCTGTTTAACTGTGCACATTTCTGGCATCCGTTCCATTTTCTCTTCTTCAGGCCGATCTGTGGTATACTAAGGCATCTTTGTAAAGTCTTTATAATGCTCAGCGCTAATGTAATAAACGTATGCGAGTGTAAAAACATTTTGGAACGGCTTCCTCTTCTCCTGTTCATGTAAGCTGTCCCAATTGCTCTGCTGTCCCAACTGACTGCCAGCTGATCTCCTCTGAACTTTAGTTTCTCTGTTTGTTCTGAAATTATCCCTTCTTTCAGAACCTTCACAGTCCGTTTCCCTCGTGAGTTCACCAGTGTCGAAATTCAAAAGGAAAACACAGTTTAGCAGAATTGCTCCGTTATCCCCCCTCTCTCACTCTAATTCTCTCCCTTCTCTTATTTTCCCAGTATTTTCTCTCAACCGTAGCTCCTGTTTTTTTCCCTCTCTAACCCTGATAATCACTGTAAAAAAAAAAAGGTACTACACAGGGAAAAGTGACGATGGCTTTGAATTATGAATATGGAGTCAAGCCTGGGCAACAGGGAGAGGTGGAGAGAATGAGTGAGAGGAACAGAGATAGAGAAGGAGAGATGGATAGGGGGAGTGTTGTTTTCTGTTTCTTCTGGCAGGCAGCACGAGGGCCACATGTGGGAATGATCAGAGGAGAGAGAGATGACAGAGACGGGTCAGGCTTTTCCACATGCTAGTTTACTCAACTGCACTGTTGAGTGGCCTCATACAGTCTCCATTCTGCATGAGAGTTATGAGAGTACAGATGAAACTTCCCCTCAGAAATGATCTTATTTAGCCTCACCTTATTTATGAACCTGTGTGTTCATACACCACATTTGATTGCGATAGGGAGGCTGCTACCTCCTGAGAGATGGAGGATGCCTTTTATGCTCACACACACACACACACACACACACAGTTTCGTCCTGTGTGCTTCTTCCTGCGCGTTGCTGCGGATTGTTCCGGAAGTGTGCTCCTGAGACAGAGAGAGGCTCAGTGCGAGAGGGACGCTGGAGACACTCACAGCCTCCGCAGGCTTCCTCACTCCTCTGGATTGCTGAGCACCAGCCGCTTGCAAAAAAAAAGCAGTTTTCCCTAACAAGGCAATCTCTGCACCAGAGCACTGATTCACCAGCCTGCCTTGCCAGTGCCTGCATGAGCCCCCACCCTGCATGTCACAGGCTGTAGAGTCCCCACACTCAGCTGTTTCAAAGAGATAACCTCAGCCGCAGGAAGAGGAACCGGGTAAACGCGAGGGTATTTTCACGCAGAGCCTTACCGGACCTTGGTTGCACAACGGCGTCGTCTTTTGCATTTGACATCTTTTTTCACTCATGGCCCTCAGGTTGCCTGCGCACACCGCCGCCTAGTGGCAGAACAATAAGCAACAGCTTAGCTATGCCATAGCTGGGCTTCTACTGTGCTTCAGCATATGTGCACAATGTTTTATTCATACATAGTTATATAAATATTACTTTGAAATGGTCCTTTTAAATGTATCTGTCCCCTGGACCTACCTGTCTTAATGTGCTCTGTGTCTGTCCCACAGTACCCGAAGCCCCGCCCGCGAACGTGAGCGCGCTGCTGAACGGGATGGAGGTGCAGGTGAGCTGGGCTCCGCCCCCTGGGAAGCTGAACGGACACCTGCAGGGATACACGCTGGAGTACAGCACCCCAAACCTGGAACAGGTGAGACACACTCACACAGAGCGCTGAATGGGTTCAATCGTAAATGTTTGTAACAGCAGAATTTAATGGGAAGTTTGGACACACAGAGCATTAAAGTGCTGAACTCTCGTTTTCCCAGGCCGTGCTGGAGGCGGGGCTGAACACAAGCCTGTCAATCAATTTGTCCCTCCCTCTCTCCAATGTGTCTTTCCGGGTGTGTGCCAACACGGGGGCGGGGCCAGGACCCTGGAGCCCCGCCCACATGTTGTCCCTCATACCACCAGGTGGGTGTGACTTCAGTTACCCTGTTGCCTGCAAGAGCACTGACCTATAAGAATGCAGTCTGTCATAAATCCAAATATCTAAATAACCAATTTACTGTCTTCCCTACAGAAATGGGAGAGCTGAAGAGCACAGGTAAGCGCTCACTGTCAGACACGCATCCATGCGCACACACATATGCACTCACACACACACACACTTGCACGCACACACACACACACACTCATGCAGATGCACACACACACACACACACACACACACACAGCAGAGAATACACACACACACTCTGGGGAGGAGATTGCCACTCTATTGTAGCTCTGTGGGATTGTTCCTCCCCTTTATAGCATTTCCTTAAGAGTGTTCCACATGACTCATACCTCCATGTGTCTGCAAAAGAGGGGGGGGGATGGAAGAATAGAAACAAATAAAAACAGAAGAAAGGAAAAACTGGGGTGGGGGGCGGGGGCGGGGGGGGGGGATCCAGCTCAGATAAACATGCTGAAAAAAACATTTACATAAATTAGCAAGACTGAATCTCTGAGGCTAGGATCATCAATCAGAATCCAAAGAGAACAAATACTGTGATATTAAGTCTATTTTACTAGAGATTTTTCTCCTGAAAGTAATCTGGTTCATGTACTGCCTTCTACTGGGGGATTTGGGTGTTGGTCTTTTGGAGAATGCACTGTGCATGCAGGCAGTATGCATGAGAGTTTACTCTTTCTCCCGTACTTTGTTTGTCAGACCCTTCCTCATCCAAGACCTTCTCCTGGCACTGGTGGTACGTCGTCATGGCGATGTCCGTCGCCATAGCGCTGGTTGTGCTAATTGCCGTGTATGCTGCCCGACTACGTCGAAAAGAGACTAGATTCGGGTGAGTAGAGAGAGAGAAAGAGAGACAGAGTGTGTGTGTGTGTGTGTGTGTGTGTGGGTGTGTGACAGCAGAAACATGACCTATGATTATTGCTGTGCTTCAATATATCTGCACACCGCACAAGCATCTTTGCCGCTACTTGTGACAATCTTTGTTTTTTTTGTTGTATTTTTTAAATGTCTGTAGTTTTTGTGTGCTGCCATTTTCAAATGTCAATGTCTGGAGTTCTGAACGACTCCACTGTTTTGAAATGGCATGTGTTTACATGTCACAAGTTTGTATGAGTCACAAAGGCCCCAGTGAGTCATTTTATATTGTGCGATTAGCAGCGAAGGCCTTTGCGTAGGCATATTTGCCGTTACAGTACGTAATTGTGCAATCACTCTTCTTTATGTGTAACTGACTGCGGGTCTGTGAGTCCGTGCTCTACTGACGCACGCGCTGTGCATGCTGTCTGTGCGCAGGGAAGCCTTCGAGCCCATGATGGAGAGCGGGGAGCTGGTGGTCAGATACCGCGCCCGCCGTTCCTACAGTCGCCGTACCAACGAGGCCACACGTGAGTCGGCCAATCATTTCGCAGGACACGCCCCTCTTGGGAAACCTGCTCGCTCTTTCAGGGGGTAGGGCTCAGAGGACAGGGACGGGTCTTCTTGTAAGAGGGTCTTTTTGAATTATCAGTGTTGTAGTTAGTGAACTGCTCTTGTAACTCAGAGGTTGCAAGTTCAAAACCCAAATGGGCAAATGCGGGCAAATGTGGGAAAAAGCCATGTGCCCGTACCCTTGACCAAGGATACTTACTCTAAAGCGCTTCAGTAAATATCCAGCTGCAAAAACATATGGCTACCGTGCAAAAACATGTAAGGCATGTACATTGCTCTAGATAAGGGTATCTGCTAAGCACATAAATAACAATTATAAATACTTCACACAAAGAGATCCTGTGAAAGAACTGAAATGAGTTAACCACCAAAATATGCTGATGATCTCAAAAGAGATATATCAGGCTGTAAATAAGGCAGTGGAACTCCTAATGCTCTCACATTTTCCACAAAAACTCACTTTCCCTTGACTTTACTTCAGCTGCATTTCTTAGTTTTGGGATTTACACCATACAGAATTCCTTGGCCCTTTGTATATTAAATTGAACGCTTTTGTGGAATGCACAATTTAAAAGCAGTTTTTTGAGAAGCACTGTAAAATGACAGAAAATCACAACATATCACAAACAAATAGAAAAAACTGAGGCAAATGTAGTGTTTCTTGAACTAAGCATCAAAAGAAAGAATGCACACACACACACACACACACTGCATTGTCCCATTTGACTGTTTTGGCTGTATGCATCAGTGCCTCTAACCGCAAGACAGAAGGAGGGGGCAAAGAGAGAGGGACACATGACTGAGGGAGGAGAGGAGAGAACAAGGGAATGAGAAAGAGAAGGAGATGAGGAAGAGAAGGAGAGGTGGAAGAGATAGAAAGCAGGAGGGAAGAGGGGTTTGTTTTGCTTTTCGGTCTGGGAGTGGGGGGTGTTACCTGTCTGGAAAGCCCATCTGGCTGCCGGTGTTCGTGTGACATGTCGGAACACGCCACAGGACCAAATCGTCTGGAAAACAGCCGCGGGAAACTCCAGTTGCGCCGCGTCTGTGCCGCAAACTTCCGAGCTGTGTGCAATGTCACAAATGTCCACCAGGGGAGCTAACCACAGACCTGAGGCCAATGCTGGCTGCCCACACTGCGATGTCCCAGGGACTTGCAGATGTGACCCAATCAGGAGCCATAAACAGGAACAGAAACTCTAAACAGATGTCTACTTACACAACATCAGCTATGGAAAAAACAAAAACAGCTCCTCGCTTTTTCCGGTCAAAGTCTGTGGCTCTGTTTTCCTTTGCTTTATCCAAAAGCCAGTTCCAGGGGAGGATGATGTCATCTGTTATTAAATGGCCGATAACACAGCAATGACATCGCTATGAAATCACACTCTCCACTGATGTATTAGGGGATCCATTAAGTGGGAGTCGCGGTCCCATCCAGCACTCATAATCTCCTGGCTTGTATTCCTTGGAAAAGAAACACTGTTGTTAAGCCAGTCGAGTGAGCCATCATCTCTTTCTGTAGAACTGAAATATTGACACTATGAGCTAATGAGGCTGGAATGAAGCAACTAAAACAGAATCCTCCTCCCTTTACTTGCTGTATAGTGGACGGACAGTCATAAGCCGTACGCGTTTTTAAGGCAGCATTTGTGTGTGCGCTTGTGTGTGTACATGGGTGTGTATAAAATGGCAAACCTGGATGGAGCGTAATGCCCATTCTCCTCATTAAGCATTCTTAATTATGCCGTTGTATATTAGTGTGTTAATTAGAGGTTGTTGGGTCTCCATAGTGAACAGCCTGGGGATTAGCGACGAGCTGAAACAGAAGCTCCAGGACGTGATGGTGGACAGACACAAACTTACGCTGGGCAAGACGCTAGGAGAAGGTAAACCAACCCTGCATTCCTCCGACCACACATTCTACAAACCTACCTCCATCCTGTCTTCTGTCCTTCTGAACGACAGGAAGTCCTCCTTGTGTCCCAGTAGATAAAAATAATAATAAACTTATGTTTAGGACCTCAACAATGCATGTTAAGGGGGTTTGTGTCCATCTAAAGAAATAATACTGGCACTTGGTTGTGCCCCTTAACAAGATGCACCAAACAGAGCATTTCCGCTTCAACAGCAGGGAGACAGCGAACGTGGGAGCTGATTATCTGGTGTGTCTGTAGAGTCTGTGGTAGCCCCTCCTCACTCCCGTTGCCATGGCGGCTGTGTGTGTCCCTTCAGGAGAGTTTGGCTCGGTGATGGAGGGCCTGCTGACCCATGACGAGTCTCAGACAGCGCTCAAAGTGGCCGTCAAGACCATGAAGAGTAAGTCTGTCCCTGTCACCTGACTCCCACCGTCACTGCTGCCACTGCTTTAACACTAATCCCACACACACACACACACACGCACACACACACAGACACAGACAGCACACACACGCATGCACGCTCACACACATAACATACACACAACCAACCTTTCAAACCTGAACCTGCACATATTATTAAACCTCCATCCAGGCAGTGACAGTGATAGACATTAATTAATACAAATACAAAACTTTAAAATAAAAAATCTAAATCTTTCTCTCTTCTTACCCCCACCTCTCTCCCTCTCGTTCCCCCTCTCTTTCCTCCTCCCTCCCTCTCTTTCAGTTGCGATCTGCACTCGCACTGAGATGGAAGACTTCCTGCGGGAAGCGGCCTGCATGAAGGAGTTTGACCACACAAATGTCATGAGACTCTTAGGTGAGTGTCCCAGAGAGATCGCTGTCATGACCGGGAGACCAGAGACTGGCCCTCTCTCTGCTGCCTCTCTCTGCTGCAGCCCAGCCAGACCCTTTCTCATCCCTCCATCTGTTGGTCTGTCTGTCTGTCTGTATGCAGGCGTGTGTCTGCAGACGGTGGAGAGCGAGGGATACCCCTCCCCTGTGGTCATTTTGCCCTACATGAAGCACGGAGACCTCCACAGCTACCTGCTCTACTCCCGTCTGGGAGACAGCCCAGTGGTGAGCCTGCTCTCGAACCCCACACCTAACCCTACCCCCAAGCCTACTCCTCCAATCCCTCCCCCTGAACCCCAGTCCTTACCCTAACCCCTAACCTCAACCCCCACAACACTGGGTCTGAACACTGAACGTGCAACACTGGCTTCCTCTTCTCAGTCTTCTCTAGTTGCGCCTGTAACTGGACCTCTCAAAACATTGGAACAACGGCGCCCTCTGGTGTTGATAGAATATGCATGCCCTGGTATAACCCCTCCCCCACCCCTGTCTCTCCCTCCCTCTCTCTTTCAGTTCCTTCCCTCTCATATGTTGGTGAAGTTTATGACTGACATCGCGCACGGTATGGCGTACCTGAGCAGTAAGAACTTCATCCACAGGGACCTGGCGGCACGAAACTGCATGTGAGAGCCCTTCTCCCCTCTACAAAAACAACAGCATTAAAGTCAGTTATTTATACACACACAGCACTTCTCTGAGCTGTAGAAAAAAGTCATCAATACATAACAAAATGAGCGCAAGTAGATACACCAGGGTAATCGCAGAAAAAGAACAGGAAATAAAAACCAAGGTAACCGGGCACAAGAGGTCAGGAAAATAGAGGGAGGTGTGGAGGTCAAGTTGGTTTTTAAGGGGTACACACGCAAACTCTTGTGTCTTGTGGGTAGAGTTTGGGTGTACAGCGAGGACTTCATGACAACTGCTACTCATAATTAGACCCCAACATTTTTACATTTATTTGATCAGACATTTTTGGTGATGTCATGAGCTACAGCAGCAGGTTGTGTCGTTGGCTAAGACCCTTTTACTGTGGTCCGGTATAAGGACTGAGCCAGACCTGGCTTGTGTGTGGCCGTTTAGAAAAGTGAGCCAGAATAACTGGTTGGAGCAGAAACCAGGGAACACAGCGGCCCTCCAGGAATGGGGTTGTGCCCCCCTGGTAAACACTAAATCATTCTGAGGGAACAGAGGAGGCCTTTTAGGGTAGGCGGTGCTCTGACTCCCTGATTGTGTCCGTGCGGCAGGCTCAATGAGAACATGACTGTGTGTGTGGCCGACTTCGGCCTGTCCAAGAAGATCTACAACGGAGACTACTACAGACAGGGCCGGATCTCCAAGATGCCCGTCAAGTGGATTGCCATCGAGAGTCTGGCAGACAGAGTCTACACCACCAAGAGCGACGTGGTGAGCCGCATAGGCCTGTCTGTGTGTGTGTGTGTGTGTGCATGTGCGTGTGTGTGTGCGCACGTTTGTTTTTCTGTGTGTAGTCACCTTCCACTAGTATGTAACATATTCCTGAGCTTGTATGTATAGTGTGTTGGTACATGTGTGTTGTGTGTAGGTGTGTAGGTAATGTGTTGCGTGTTGGTATGTGTGTAGGGTGTGTGTAGTGTGGAGGTGTGTGTAGCATGTTGGTATGTGTGTGTAGGTGGGTATAGTGTGTTGGTATATGTGTGTTGTGTGTAGCGTGTAGGGTGTCAGTATACATGTAAAATACCGACTGACTGTCTCCCTCTGCTCCCTCTCAGTGGTCATTTGGGGTGACCATGTGGGAGATCGCCACCAGGGGGCAGACGCCGTACCCTGGTGTGGAGAACAGCGAGATCTACGACTACCTGAGACAGGGAAACCGACTCAAACAGCCTCCAGACTGTCTGGACAGCATGTGAGTCTGAGCCATTAACACACTGCCTATAGCACACATAGAATCAATGCAATACTATTACTTAAAACTACAGTGAAGGAATTCAACAGATCTAAGGCCATAACCTTCATTGACTTCCACAGTAGAACGGCTAGCTTCCTTGGAAAGGGCACTTAATAGAAAATGTGATAAAATCAAAGTAAAGCTGACAGTCTATTTGATCATGTACAAGAAAGCTAGCAAAATGTCTAGAGCTGATTCTAGGTGTGACAAATATAGTTGGAGTGTGTTGCGGTTGTCTCTAAACACTAAGGGGCTAAATTAGCCATTGAGTCTAAGTTGTGCAGTAAGTATTTGTCATCTGTTTAGCTTAGCTGTCAGACTGCAGCCCCATTGGCAGAGGTGACTAATCCCTCCGTCTCCCCCGTTAGTTACTCCCTGATGCGCTCCTGTTGGCTGCTGAGTCCAAAAGACAGACCGGGGTTCGACTCCCTGCTGTGCGAGCTGGAGAAGGCCATGGAGGAGCTGCCCGACCCCCAGGAGCCGGACGAAATCCTCTACGTCAACATGGAGGAGCAGGGGCCGGAGCTGGGGGCCGTGGGGGGACGGGAAACACCCCTGGGCGCCCCGGCCGCGCCCCCGTTCTCCCTGAAGGGCGTGGACACGGTGACCACCGTGGAGGTGCACCCCCCGGGGCGCTACATCATCTGCCCCCAGCACGAGCCCCCCCAGCGTGGCCTGAGTGACTCCCTGGAGAGCCTCCATCTCACCCCTACCCCTTCCTCCTCCTCCTCCTCCTCCACCCCGTCCACCCCAACCCTGTTCCTGCAGCCAAACTCCTGCTCCACCCCCATCCAAATCTCCGCCCCCATCCCCAGGGGGGAGGGTTCAGAGGACAGGGACGGGCCTTGTAAGAGGGTCTTCTGGCAGTGACTACACCCCACCTCCACCCCATGTCCTCCCATTGTGATGGTTTGCGAAGGTAGACTTTGACTGTTGAGGTGTGTCCACCACTTGCCTTAAGAGGGTGGAGTTTCTGTGTCCATCACGTCCAGGGGGGAGGGGTTGACACTTTTTACCTGTGTGAGCACAAAAGCGCACCTGCCGAGCGGCACACTCCACGGACACGCCCACCTGCTCAAGACAACGTATGAAAAGCTCCTGTTACCACAGCACTTTCTCCGTCCTGACCTTGACACGCAGTACTTCTGGAGAGAAATATAGACATGGATTGTATATTGAAGAAAAAAAAAATAGCTACCAAAATGAATTTACATACATATTCATAAGGATTTTTAAAGTATTTCTTTTTCATTTATGATGAAATGTTTGACAAAAGTACAAGCACATAATGGAATGTTGGTCAGTATGTCCTGAACTCTGACTGATTTTGTTTGTAAGACTGAAACCTCCATTGCGATTGCATTTTCTGATCCTGAATTCAGACTGATTTAGGTTATAAATCTTAAACTGCCACCGTGATTGAGATTTTTGATTTTGAATTCTTATTGATTTGGGTTGTAAGTAAAGGGTAAAATCTCTACTGAGATTGTGATTTCTGATTCTGAATTCAGACAAATTTGGGCTGCAAATTTAAAAAAGCCACTATGATTGTGTTTTCTCATGCTGAATTGAGAGAAATTTGGTTTCTAAATGTGAAAACTCCACTGTGATTGTGATTTATAATTCTGAATTCAGTCTGATTTGGATTTTTGGATTGTGTGGCTGAAAAGTCCACTTGGGCTGTGTGATGACAGGGGAATCGATAACAAAGCACAGAAAGGACAAAGCAAACAGGTCAAAGGTCAAAAGTACCGCAACAAACCAAATCCCAGTCACTTACAATCAATAGCATTACTGTATCCAGAATGCTGACAAATGTACTACTGCTAGGCCAGTTCACCCTGCTTAACCAGTTATAATCATGTTTACTTTGCCAGAAAGAAGCTATAGCATTGTCCCGCTTGTAAACCAGGATGCAGAAAAGCTGTGTGATATTCACAGTATACTGTTCTTCTAAGGTACCACAGATCAGTTCCAGAGATTAGGAATCGGTATGGCTCACTTTCAGAGCGTCCAAACGTGGCATAAAAAGTCAAGCTTTGTGAAGTTATTTTTCATTCGTCCTATAACAGCCAAAAACGCAGGACCTTAACCGCTTTCCTTTCTGCTCCACGTCACTTGCGCGACCCACTCGTCTGAAGCAGTTTGCAGCATTCCAGCAGGTTGCCATTGGTTACTCATCTATGCATCTGCTTCCCCGGAAAAACTGAGTGTTTTTCCATCTGTGTCTCATTCCATGTTACTTCCCTGCTTCCCAAATCTGGCCCCTTTTCCCCACTCTAGTGCCCGAGACAAGAGATCTCCCATAAGCCCCTGCTACCTTCCAACCATTTGCTCGGGACATATTACAATCGACCGTAGAGCCATTGTATATTTGTTGCTTCTTACGCAGAACAAATGAAAAGCATTTTCCCCAGAAACACCAGTCTACAGAAGCCAAAACACCACCTCTGTGTTTCAGCTATACATCTGCTGTGAAACGCAAGCTAGAAAAATAATAATCAATTTTATTCCTGCGTATCAAACGGGGAGTTGGGTATGACCGGAAACCAAAATGTTCTTGGTTAACCTACATGGACTGTAAAGTTGTCAGCTAGCAGCTGAAAAATATTAATGGACAGGAAAGTGAGTCATGTGACAGCATCATGAAACATCATGACAAATGAAAAAAACCAAAACAATGCAAACTCAGCAGGTACTGCAAACCATCCGTCCAGCAAAAAATTAAATTAATCTGCAAACGGCAAAAACAAACACATTAACAGCCTCTCTCCTTTTAACTCTGCTAATGATCTGACCTCTCAGCAAATCACTGCCAGTTGATCTCGCTAGCTGAGGCAGAGGGCTAGGAGGCAGACCAACCGCTGAAAAAACTGTGGGACAGAAAATGACAGAAAATCAGGGGTTTGGGAAAATGGGGGCAGAACTTTAGGGGACGGAGCCTTACAGAGGAAGCTCCCCAAAGGCCCCAACATTGTTACACTTAAACAAAGGATTGAGCCGCCAGTGATCGGGACTCAAACCTGCAAACCCAACTCACAGGGACAAAATGGCGTGGCACAGGCCTGGTCTCACTCGTGAGACTGCCTGGTGCCAGGCAGAGCGGGGTTCTTAAGCACAGTGTTATTATTGTTTTTTTTATTTTGTAAACATGAAATGATATTTTTGCACTAATATGAATATATGTTCCCTATGTTATCGTTACTGAATTGTGTATTTTCATATACTTTTAATCTTGTGATTGTTGTTTTCGCATTTTTGTGTATTTAGGTCAAAGCTGAAATGAAATGTTCTGCCATGGAAATACTACCCCTGTCATTCACAACACGAGACATGTACATTCCAGTCATTAACAGGCTATTGTTTCTAAATTAGTGTAGTGCAAGGATGCACAACCCTGGTCCTGGAGAGCCTTGGGGTCTGATGGTTTTGTTTTCACCTCACAATCAAACAGTTGTGGTTAACATTATTTCAATAATCCTTTCAAGTATAGCATTCTAGAACTTCATTGCTTTAAATTGCCAGTAGTGATTGTTACATCAGCGTTAGAATCTTCAGTTAAGAACATTCTAATCACATATTTGTGACCTCACAACATAAAGGGCTAACTGCTGAGTAACAGTGCAAACCAGCACGACCTGTGGCTCTCCAGGACCAAGGTTGAAAACCTCACTTATGGGGAAAAAAGGGAAGTATGACGGTGCATGGTGGTCAGGAATTTTATAAATGTGACATCCTTATGTGGTTTCAAACAAAATGTATCATGGGACCCCTTGATCCCAATCAAACCCAGCTCTTTCTCTTTCCTCTCTCCTTGGTTTACAGGATAAGCATCACTCTCTGCTCCTCCATCTTATTTGTAGTTTAAATTCTCACAGACATCAACTACCTTATAATTCAATTGCTGATTACATTTTGGGTTGTGGTCTTTCAGTCTTTTCTGTCTTTAGGCAGAATGAGAACAGACAGGAGCATGAAAAGGAATATTAAAGAAATGATGGGGCAAATGGAGAGAAGGAGTGCTGGGTTTGCGGTGTACTGGGCATTAACCACCAATGGGTACATGGCATTCACTATTTCTGTTCTTGAATTTTGCTTGACTAAGGGATTCTCCTAATGATTATCAATTTTCCACATTTGTTCTGAACTCCAGTGAAGTTTTCCCTGGTGAACATTTTTAGATTTCAGAAAGTTTTGCTTTGCACATTAGTGTATTATGATGCATGCCAACACATCACTTTACAGCATGGAACAATTTCAGTCAGTCTGCAGACCCTTGCCTGTTTGACATAGCCTCAGCCTCTCATGGTGAAACATCATTACTGTTTTAGCTTTGATGCTGACAGACAGACGTAGACACAGACAGATGAAAGGAGCCAGATACGCGCTCAGGACAAGGGTAACAGATGTAGAGCACAGATTCTCTAGACCGACCAGATAGTCAACTCTGTACTGTTAACTTTGGAAGTTCAGTCTCCCTGCTCTAGAAGCGAAAACCTTCCAGTCCAATTGATCTATCTTTGAAAAATTCATTGAAAATACAGTGGCAGTGAACATTTGATGTTTTAATACAACACTATAAACCTCTGTTATCAATCATAATTAATGGGTGGTGTTTGTCACAGAAAATATTGGCTGAATTTGCAGAGCAGTCATGGCAAAGTTGTTGAAAATCATAGAAAATTGTGATAAATTCCAGAATCCACATACATTGTCAACTTTGTTTCTCCCAGCATTTGGCAATATTGTTAAAATTCATAGGCCTGTGCAATTAACACTGTAGGCCATTTTAAGGTTGACAGTTGCCATCCAAAACTGCTAAAAAATAAAAAGAAAGCACTGAATTTGCGGCAATGGCAAGAAAAAGGGGGAAAGTCACAGAACTGCCAAAATAAGGGCAAGAATTACAGAATCTGTGACAGCGGTGACTTCCACAGCAAACAACCAGCCTTAATCATAATCACATAGGGAAGACAGAAGGAACGTACTGTAGGAGCTGACTGTTTGGTTAGTCTACAGGGTTGGAGTCAATTCAGGAAATTAACTCATTCAATTCATGAACTGAAAGATAACCATTCTGTTCTGTGGACAGTTTTTGAGCAATTAAGTAGATTTCAATTAATTTCCTGAATTGGCTGCATGGAATGGAATTGGAATTGACCCCTAACCTGGTAGTCTATAAAATATTTGCTCAGATTCAGACCAGTTTGTGATAAAAAAAACACAGGAAATTCAGTTAAAGGTCCTGTGCAGTGTGCGCAAATACTGCACAAGCAGGCTGTCCCAAAAGGAAGTACAGCGTATGTTCACACTTTTTTCAAATTTTCCATCTGAACTGAACTATGAGATTTTGACTGATATTAAACAGCTGAAAACTGTATTAAGCATTCAATTCAAAATTGTTTCAAGTGATCCTTAACTAAATAAGCATTTATTTTGTTAAAAAATAATGATTTTTGTAATTATTGTGAATAAATGCTAAAATTCCCCTGTGTTTAGTATTTTTACTACCTGCAAAGTACTGCTTACATGCACCAACAGGAATAGTAACTGTACAAGCATTAAAAACGTCCTAACAAAGTGCCTTCAGAAAGCAAATATTCTCTCTTTGTTGTAAATGAAATGTGTCTTTCTGAAGGATGGCTGTAATTTGTTCTTGCTGATATTATTTTTGAAATAAGATTTTTATAAGCTTTTTGTATCAAATAAATCCATGTACAGACTTAAATGCGCATTGTGTGTTCAAATGCTAGTTTGTGTGTGTGTGTGAGAGAGTGAGAAAGAGAGAGAGAGAGAGAGAGTGCATGAGACAATTCATGCCAGTGTGTATTATAGCATGATACTTTCAGAGCCATAACCAGACCAAAATATTTACCAAGATCATCAGAAGCACAGGTCACATGGTGAACAGGATTATTGTGACAACCAGGACACTAGTCAAAAATTTCAAGTAGAGCACTCACAGATTTGTCAGTATACATCAAAGTTTTCTTTTACAGTTCATATTGAAATACATTTTACGTAGGGTAATCAGGATTTTTTCTGAAAAGAATGTGTGCTTGATGTAAAAACAGGCGTACTGATTGTAACACAGAATTCAGTTTCAAGATGAGGTATCTTTGATTTGCAAAACCTGCAGAGATTTGTAGCCTATTACATTTGGTGTACATTCAGCTGAGGCATATATCCATGCCTCATATTAGCTTATCCTAAATATAAAATGCACTATGGGATCTCTTCCTACCAACAACAACAACAGTAGTGTTGATTGACAGGCTAATTTTAAGTAGAATTTCCAGGTTTGATCTGTGAACACGTCCATAAAGCAAGCACATGGATCACAAAGCCAGTGGAACCTAATCCTGAGGAGAGTTAGCCAGCTGCCTCATTACTCAATACTTGGAATAGGAGGTCATGACCTCAATGTCCTTCATGATAATCAATGCTATGCATACTTTAAATGTCCTCCTATAAAAACGAGGCAATCTTCAGAATGTGTGACAGTGTTTATTAACTGACTTTGTGAAACACAGCCCCTGACACCAGTAACAGACAGTCTTAATGAGAGAAAGGTAGAGGAATGAGGCTGGAAGATCAGATAAGGGGGATCAGAACAGTGACATCAGAGCAGGGGACCAGAACAGTGACATCAGAGCGGAGACATCAGAGCAGGGTACCAGAGCAGCAAGCCTCAGAAATGTATGTAGGACAGCTGCACGTCCCCTTCGATCTGCAGCATGTCAATCTGGGTGAAGGGCTGGTGACGGTGGGAGAAGTTGCACAAGTGCTGCCCGTTTACATACACCTTAAACCTCTGATTCCCACAGCGCACCGAGATCTGAGAGAGAGAATACGAGAGAGAAAGAGAGACTTAAGTGAACATTAAAACAGAAGTAATGAAATATCCAGTTAATGCTCTAACCTGGTAACACGCTAACACTGTATTACTATGCCCAAAGGAGAGTGAAGAGACACATCTGAGCAAAATGCAGTGGTTAATTTATACAGGTCTCCAATACGGAAAAAAATTCTGTTCACACGTGTCATGACCGTTTCGAATAGACTCGTTTGCGTAGAATGCCTGTTATGTTATCGTAGGCCACCTCTAACCACAAACCACCTGTTACTTTCATCCTCTGTACGGACACATAAATGTTTCTTTGTCTCAGAGTCAAAGTACTAGGTCCTGACTCTGCAAACTGGAGGAACGTCTGACGCATAATATTGACTCCAGCTCCTGTTCACGCATGGAAATTGCCAGAGCATTTATACGTTAAGTTGCATGCATGAAAGGGTCTAATCCAAAATTGCAAGAAAAAAACAGAAAGAACACTGGTACAAGCTTTACGTGTTTGTGATAAAGCATATGATTGGACATAGTGATTTTTAATGACTACGCTATAACATGATCCCACTTTTGACGCAATAGAAGTTCATGGACCACGAATCTCAATCGTGCTGCAACGGTGTTCCACTGTATGTTCCACAGAGACACTCTGGCATAGACATAGACTCCTTCTTAAGTCAGAAGGGACCCAATATAGTCCACTCACGTCAAAGTACTGGCCCTCCGCGAAGGGGTTGAAGTTGACATCCCTTTCCTCCTGCCCCCAGCACCCGCCCATGTAGCTGTTTCGGACCAGCACCCCCTCTGCCACCCGGGCGTTGAAGTGGAAGGCGATGTCTTCGCCATTGCTCACTCGGAAGTTAATGGCGAACCTGCAAAACACACGCACGCGCGCACAGGCACGCACACACACACATTCAAACACACGCACGCACGCACAGGCATGCACACACACACACATTATAAGACACGCAGGCATGCACACACACACATGCAAACACACGCACGCATGCACAGGCATACATGCACTGAATAAAAGAACAATGGAAGAGAACATTCTATTTATTGCCGGAAAAGGGCACGTGACTTATGAGTTAATGACAACAGCAGTGCAAATCTGCTACAGTTACAGTTACTTAAATGTTGAACGATCTGCTATTTTCTAATTAGCCGTGGTATAAGTGAAATGAAGCACTACAGTACAGTAAAGTTACTACATTGACGCACATTTTGATGTATTTGCATTTTTACTTATATATCCATATTTACGCTCGCTTTTATTAAAGGATCTTGTTTCTTAAAAAGCATATGTCGTAGCAGGTGAGAGGCAAAAAAGTGTAGGGTGGTGTAACTTGTGATCAGAGAGAGAGAAAAATGGTGCAACTAAGTAACATACTGTATTGTGTTGTCCTGGAGTTCGTAAATGCAGAACAAATAAAAGATCTGTAATGGGGAAAATAAAGTTGCCAGAACTTCTGTGGACTGTGCATGTCGCACTGATTTAAATGGTGCCACAAGAGGAAGAAAAAGAAAGGAATGGAGAGATGAAGATGAAAGAGAAAAGTTAAGAGAGGTACACAGGTTACCTGTTGGCCCCATAAGGTACCATACCCCGAATAATGATGGTCCTCTTTGGAATCATCCCTCCTGGGATCATGTTAGAGTAGGGAATGCACTGAAGACACGATAAGCACATTGTCACAGCCGCTCAGTCACATGCACACACATACTGTACACGTACACACACATTGTGCTATCTGAAATGATTAAAAAAAGGCAGAGGGAAAATCTGCTCTGACATCATGCACACAGCTTTGTGCCCCTTCACACTGTGAGGCTGTACGCAGTACTCACTGGGTTGTAGATCGGCTCTCCGCCCATCATCTGAAAGGGATTTAAAAAAAAGGATTTTTCAAATGAGATGGTCTGACAACAGCCAGGAAAATTAATTCGTTCATTAACTCTCACTCACTCATTCAGTCACTCAGCCACGCTGTTACTCACCGGCAGGTTTCCCCCAGGAAACCCCATTCCTCCTCCTCCTCCACCCTGCAGACAGAACACAGACAGGAATGCTTTGCAGCTTCAGTACAGCGATAATGATGGCAACGCATGGGAGGTATTAATAAAGCATTAGAGTCATTAGAGACAGAGTGAAATATTTAGTAAAGCATGAGGGACAGAGTGAAATATTAATAAAGCATGAGGGACAGAGGGAAATATTAGTAAAGTATCAGGGACAGAGTGAAATATGAGTAAAGCATCAGAGACTATACACACACTCATATACACAGACATTTCACACACACGTGCACATAAACAGGCACACACACACACACACACACACACAGGCACACAGACACACACACACATACACACAGGCACACACACAGGCACACAGACATACACACACACACACACAGGGGGAGTGAAACCTTACCCCCATGCCTCCCATCCCATTGCCTGGATACCCTTGCATTCCACCACCCATAGATCCCTGGAGGAGAGAGAGAGAGAGAGATGATGAGTGCACACACTGTACAGCTAGCACAGTTAGAGTACAGCGCACAAACAACTGTGCGCACAGGCAAGGCAACTAGTACACATTTATAGAGTTAAAGTTCAGAAAGTTCTGTTCAGAAACGGATGGGCAGATTCAAATTAAAAATTAGGAGAGAGAGTGAGTGAGAGATAGATGATGAACGCACACATTGTACAGCTAGCACAGCTATACAGCTGTACAGCACCCACTCCACTGTGGACACAGGCAAGGCAGCCAGCACATATTTACAGAGGTAAACTGTGAGCAGCGTGGAAAAAAACTCTGCTCACCATTTCAAATTGGAATTCCAAATTGTATTTTGAATGTGAATTTGAGTGAAAGAAATGAGAACACACCTGCATTCCTCCCATTCCACCCATGTTATCCATCCCTCCCATTCCTCCGGCTGGGTTGTACCCCTGTGCAGGGTCGAAAAGTAAGGAGAAGTTGAGAAGGAAGCTCTCCTGAGTCCTGAGATCCAGTGTTCCCTCAACAAGACTGAATGAGCATCATTGTGTTTTATGGACTAAATTAATATATACACCATACAGTAAACTACTGTACGTAGAAAAAGTTCAAATGCTAGGAGTACATTCCACTGTAATTGCACATGCATGTGTGTGTATTTGTGTGTGTGTGTGTGTATTCACACTTACCCCCATCCCTCCTTGATAACCCTGCATGCCACCCTGGAACACAAAATCAGTCAAAAAGACTGCATGAGCACTACTGTGTTTTTTTTTAATTTTTTTTTTTTACATACAGTAAGCTACTAAAAAGTTCAAATGCTAGGAGGACATTCCACTGTGTTTGTGCATGAGCGTGTGTGTGTATGTGTGAGAGAGAGAGTGCATGTTCACACTTACCCCCATCCCTCCCTGATAACCCTGCATGCCTCCTTGTCCTCCCTGGAACAAAATACAAATACAAATACCTAAATGTAAACGTGGGTGCCTAAATGCAAATACAAATGTTAATATTAACACCTAAATGCAAATACAGACGGCCACATGCAAATATAAATTTGCGAATTCAAGTGCAAATGCTTTAATGTAAAAATAGGCAATGTGTAAGACACTGGATAAAATGATTTGCTGAAATCCTAACAGTAAGCAGATGAATGAAAATGCAGAAGGCACGCTGCTCCTCCTCACCCCGATGATGTTGATGCTCTGTACAGAGATGTCCCCGTTGATGTGTAAGGCAGTCACTCTCTCCACTGGCATGCGATGCTGGAACAAGTAGAGCTGACGACCGTTTACATTCACCTGCAGGAAACAGGAAGAATTGCAGGGAGTCAAAAATTCTGTTCATGATAATTTTACTACCATCTGCCAATTAAATATCATGCTATATTCTAATAAGGATTATATAGCTCTGCAGTATGGAGGCATTACATGTATGGACATGTATATGCATACTACACACGCACGCGCACACACACATACATACACACACACTCATGCACACAAACGCACACGTGCACACACACATATGCACATACACACATACACGTAGACACACGCATACACACACACACACACGCATACACACATGAACATACACACATGCATACACACACACACACACACACACACACACACACACACTTTCAGTCCCTCTGACCTGGTAGCCCTCTGAGTTGACAACGATGACCAGCTCAAAGTTGTGTCCCTTTTTGAAGGGCATCTCGTGGATCTTCTCCTCTCCTTCCCAGCAGCCATTCTGGAAGGTGTTGAACACCACCTTGTCCCAGAAGTCGAACCGAGGGTTCATGTGAAAGGCTATGTCACAGCCTTCCATCTCCCCGCACTGCAGGTTGACGTAGAACCTGTGGGGGGGTGACAGAGAGCAAGGATGTTTTTAACCACAGATTCAGATTTGAGTGACCAAACAAGATTCTCAGCTCTGCCTCTCACAATCCTCCTCCACCCTTCAGTCCTCTCTGCTTCTGAACTACAGGAGATTATCATTGGTAGAAAGAGTTTCAGGTGCTTTATTACAATATATACTGTTTATTTATTTTTGTTATCATATCCAAGAGAACAGTATCACAGTAAGAAGCTGATGACGGACTGATTCTGACTCTAACTACGGTTTTTCTCTAACTACAGTTTTTCACAACTGAATTCAACACCAGACCCAGGGTCCCATGGGTATTGCAGTCCTGCTATATTCCATCCACAGGACTTACATAGTGATACAATATTATATTGCCTTGATTGAACAAATAAGACAGCCACTCCCGGGGTGTTAAAGTGACAGATAGAGGCCCCGCCCTTATACTAACAGGCCTTGTTACACAATGTTGTCTCTATGAAATTAATCAAATCGGTGGGAGTAGGTACAAAGCTCACACAGGAACTGAATACACTATCAATGAAGTCGTTGTTTGTGTTGCCATGCTTCCTCCAATGAACAAACAAGATCCCCCAAAGCCCTGCCCTCCCATTGGCTCACACAGGGAGTGTTAATGAGATAAACTCTCATTCTAATCCCACTGTACACACATTATTCATTCAATTTGCATGAGTCATGGTCTGATAAGTCCACACAGCAGAGTCTTCTTTTCCCGCCATGACAGACACTGTTTCCACTATGCCACAATAGGACTGGCTATTCCAGTGCATTGTATTATGGGGTATTGGGCTTCGCTCCAAATCTGTGGGCAATTCACACACACATCGGTCACAAACTATCAAAGCCCAGGGGCCCTCCATTAGCCTGTGATCCAGCATTCTATCAGAGACATTTTCAACCTCTGCCAATGCCCCTCAGCGCAGAGTTAATTACAAACCTCACAAAGCTCACTCTACTGAGAAGAAAGCTGACTGATCAACAAATATTTTCTGGCAATAATTGTTGAGAGATATAGGGTGTAGGATATGCTGAAGAGTATAGATTTCATGCAGCTCTAAACTTTGTTTATGGCCAGAAATCTTCTTATATATCCAGTAAAAGTATTTTATTTATCCAGTAAAAGTAACTGAAAATGTGTTATATCCTTTAATGTAGTTAAGCCCCTAACCACAGAGTCACTAAGTGGGCAAAACTGCACTTTTGATGGTAGAGTGAGGTTTCATGGATTGTTTAATAGTTTGAGATACAGTGCGCTCACTGTATCTCAAATATAAATCACTGAATTCAACCAATGAAATGATTCTGCTCCCCATAGCAGAAGAAAATGATTGGGTGAAATCAGGGAGTCACTGAGAACATAAAATAGTACCACAGAGACTTTATTCACTCTTCAACCGCTACATTGTGTCTCAACACCGTTCCCTGCAGCACTTTCAGCAGGAGGAACCTCACCTGGTGATCCCATGGGGCACCATTCCCTGGATGTACACAGACATCCCTGTCCTCAAACCACCGTAGATGGGCCCCACATATGGGATGTCCTGTGCAACACAAACACCGGGATTCAATGAAGCAGTTTGTGAGTTGCAGTGGTTTACAATGCTGGTAACTAGAGAGCTGGAGGGTCGGCTGGGTTTAAATATCAATCCGCATTCAACCAATCAAGAGGCTGAGCAACAGATCACACAGTCATCCCACCTCACTGGATTCATTGGGGCTAATGAATTTATTATTACAATGTAAAAACAAAAAACAGTACACCTTGCAACTCACAAGGACCAGGGTTACAACCTGTGAACCTGTCTATATTGCAACAGAATGCAGAGTGTGTGAGTAATGTAACAGGAGTGAGCGACGGAGCTGTTAGTGGTCAAACAAAGAGAGTGAGAAAGGCATGGAGTTGAAGGGCAGGGCACGTATGAACAATGCATACTTTGAGTTTTGCTGATATCGTTCATTTTCAGTTTATTTAAAAGATCAAGATTGATTCACTGACCACTAATGCTGAGACTGACACCAAGAAAGCTCGTAATGAACAACTCTTGTACAGTATGGAATATAATATGCTTTAGGTGCTGCTATTCAGAAAACTCGACTGTAAATCCCTGAGAACTTTCAAGGAAACATCAGCAGGCAAAAAAGAAATGTCTGAATACCGTTAAAATTTTTGTAATCTACACAGTTTTTTTGTAGTCAAAAGGGTTAAAGCGTTTCAAATTAACCGAGCACCAAATATGTGTGACAGGAAGAGGCAGATAGGAGGAGGCAGAGAATGACAGAATGGGCAGAAAAGAAAAAAGAGAAAATAAACACTTACAGGGTTGTAGATCGGCTGGTAACCTGGTGGAGGTAAGAAACTCATGATGATGGTCACACGGTGGGAGCCGGTCAGAGAGAAGAAGAGGCCGGAGAATCACTGAAAGACAGGCAGAGAACATCTGGACACCTTATATAACCTACTGCTTCCAGTGGGCTGGGCCGGGCCGTAACTCAAGGGCGGGGCCTGGGCTCAGGCTGGTACCAGGCCTGCTACCTGTGTTTGCTCAGGGCTCTTATCAAGCAGGTGATTTCCACCTTTCGCTGCAAATTAAAAGGTATCGTGAGAGGAGTGGTCCAGACCTACAAACATGCATTGGGGTCAGGTGAGTGCGTGAAGATTTGTGTGTGGAGGTGTGTTTTCCTAAACGCAAACATGTGACAAAGGATGAAGCCACCGTGCCAACCCAGATTCCCCTGTGACTGTGTGAATGATGGCCATGGCCACTGTGATGGCATATCAAGGAGCGGGCCTGCCAGCAACCATCCACAGGCACGTACATTCAGTGTGAGAACTGCAATCCGTCCTCCACAACAGTAGGTGGCGCTGCTCAAGAGATTCCAGTACCCATCACAAATGAGCACAAATCCTCAGAGCTCGGAGCTCCTCAGAGCTCCTACCTCACACACACAAAGAAGAAGAGAGGCAACAAGGGAGAGGTGAATGACTGTTGGTAGCACACAGGCTGAGAGGCGTGTGGTCGTCTTTTGAACTGAGAGAGGAAAGAAGAGGAGGCAGGAGGCTGGGCAGAGCTGGTTATTGGCATAAACATTATGCAGTCGTTTACAATCACACACTTTTACACAGATTGTAAATGGTTTTGTATTTTCGTGAAAGACATTGTGATTTTGTAGTATTCCACAAATAGCTTTTTCAAGGCCGTTTCTCATGGGATCCCCCTTCCACTAACCCCCCCTCCCCCAGACCGCAATCAGTTCCCCAGCTCAATCTTGTTTAGTCGTTTAGGTTCACTGTATAGAGGCGGCTCTAAGAGAGGGAATGCTAATAGAGACATGGGGGAGTCTGAGATTATGTGCTGGCTAGAGTAAGTGCCACCAGCGTGTAAACGGAGAGCGGGACTGACGCACAGCGCTGACAGAGGAAGCAGACAGGCAGAAACATTTGAAGGACAGGCCATGTGGCAGGTTGAGGGTTGGCAGAGGGGGGTGCTCTGACGTCGAACGGCGCTTATCAGGTCCCTGCATTCCCTACGTTCACAGCGATATCGCTTGCTTTATTTTCGGTAGGCGTGAGCTGTGTTACGGCCCGTGTTTGAATTACTCTGATTCACAGTGAGGGGGCTCCGCACTAAACAAGAATGTTAAAAACACCTTCAGCAAACATGTGACATGTGACTTTCAAAGGAACACAAATACTATCAAAGACAACCAGCTTTCAGTGGATCAGAGTTCAGAAATGTTAGTTGAATTTAAAATATCATGGAATATCATGGCAATATATTTAAAAAAAAGATTACCTAAAAATTGTGAGAAATTCAGTATAAAGCAATTGATTTAAAGACTATACAATACAATACAATACAATATACTTTATGGTCCCTGTGGGGAAATTTGTCTTGGACTCAAATACTGCACAGATATAGCTGCCACCAAAAACAACACCAACAGTATCAAGTGACAAACTGATCTCACTGGTATATCGGGTTATATTGTTTTTTGAATGTGTTGACTGACAAACTTATCTCACTGGTATATCGTGTTATATTGTTTTTTGAATGTGATAATAGATTTAAGTTGGTGATACTGAAGAAAGGACATGTTGCCAATGTCGTACTTCTGGACCAGGTCCTTACATGTCCTTAAAAGTGTTGTTTTGGATGATGTGTTGAAGTTGTGAAATGCCTTTTTGTTTCCAATCTCTGAGGTTTAGTGTTTAGTTTAGTTTTTTGTTCAGTTAAGTACAAAGTGAGGGTTATTTCATAATGGGGTGTATTTGCACGGCACCATTGTTGAGTGACATAGCTGTCACTATGGTGATGCTTCTGAAACAGTTGTGGCGTTTGATGGGAGGGTTGGTAAATGGATGTTTGATATTCAGAGTGCCAAATATTAACAAGAGTTTAACTGTTAAGACTGCATAATATCCAGCTGTATAATTTGATGAAAATAAAAGTTAAACTATCGGTTAAAATATTTTACATTTATTTTAATGTTACGTGCCATGTGTTACACTTCCAAGGCTTGGGACAGGTAAGACTGGGGGCTCCTGTACATAGGCCCGTAGGCTATGTTGTGTATAGATCCACTAGTCCTTAGGGGTGATTGCCAACCAATTGTGTTTTCAGTCTGCTAGTTAGAGTAGATAGGCCTTTTGTTTGTGTACTTGATACACTAGATTAAATTACTCTCTGGTTTAGCTAGCTTGTTTTTCTGTTCTTTTGGCAACATCCAGCATCTGTTGACCCTGGTAGTGTGTGTCTGGGATGTTGTATGTCCGGTAGTAGTTTGTTGCACCTTTTTGTTTTGTTATCACGGTAAAACACCCATGCACTGAGTTGCTGCTTTGTCTGTGTTTGATTTATTGTTGTTACCATCTATACAGCATTAACATCTCCCGGCTATTTTAACATCCAGTTACATACCCCATGCACCCCTAGACCCATGGGGTCGTAACACCATACATACACAACCGCCTCTTCACAGTTTAAATAACTATATTACATAAAAACATCCCAAGAATAGGAAGTAAAAACGACTAAGATGGCCATTGGCCAGTTAAGTTATGTTCCATGTGAAGATCATGATGGAAATAGCAGACTCAGGGTGCATGCAACACTGAGCTCATTCTACGGTGTACACACATACGCCACCCGCTCACAGTGAAACATACAGCTGTGGCCCAGCTCCTTTGGGCAGTTCCCTGTTGCCAGTTTGTTTCTTTGTGTGTAATTATATAACCCCAAACACCTAAGAAGTTAAGAAAACACACATGTGAACATACTGAGGTCATGACCTCTCTTACATCTATGGTAATTCTTGGCATGCATATGATGAGAAAAAACTAAACGAGGCAATCTTTAGAATGCATGATAGTGTTTATTAACTGACTGTGTGAAACACAGCCCCTATCACCAGCAACAAACAGCCTATATGAGCGGAAGGCAGAGGAATAAGGCTGGAAGCTGAGGACTCTGGAGTGGGCATCTGGCACTAAAAGCTAGGATGTGAGGGGGCTTCAAAGCAGGGTATCAGAGCAGTGACATCAGGGCATGGTATCAGAGCAGGGTATCAGAACAGTGACATCAGAGCATGGTATCAGAACAGTGACATCAAAACAGTGACATGAGAGCAGGGTATTATAACAGTGGCATCAGCAGGGCATCAGAAGAGTGACATCAGAACAGAGGTGTTGAAACAGTGATATCAATGTTTTCCAGGGCGAAGGTCGGGGTACAGTGGAGTCAAACATTTGCAAACACCTAAAACCTCTGATTTCCCAAAGCGGATCATGATCTGAGGAAAATAGAGAGAGAGAGAGAGAGAGAGAGAGAGAGAGAGAGAAACACCTTAATCCTCTTATCCCCACAGTGCACTGAGATCCGAAAGAGCGAGAGTGATAAAATGCACATGAATTTCATTACATTATATTCAGTGCTAAATACATACAATAACAGAAGTGATACTTCATTACTGTGAAAAGCCCCCATTTAATGAAACAGTAAGTGCTGATGGGTGGGGACACTCAGAACATAGACACAGACTCCTGTGTAAGTTTGTGAGGACCTAACTGTGTGCACTCACATGGAAAATACTGTTACTCCCGTAAAGAATTAATGTTGGATTTCTGACATCACATCGGAATCTCCTTTACTTCACAAGTCCACTGGCCGCCCATAGATCCCTGGAGGGGGGAGAGAGAGAGAGAGAGAGAAAGAATAAACACACAATATACAAGCTAGCACAGTTTGAGTACAGCACCCACTCTACTGTGCACACAGGCAAGGCAACTGGAGCACATTTAGAGTCAAATTCAGAGCAGGGTTGAGAAGATGAGCGGAGAGAAGGAAGTTCTGAGTCTTGTGATCCAGAGTACAGTCAACATCACTGAAACAGCATTATTGTGTTTCTATGGACTAAATATTATTTATAAATAACAGACAGTAAACTGCACTGAACTTAAAACAAAGACTAATATGAATGAATCTGTTTATCCGTGTGCGTGTGTGTGTGTCTGCAAATGTGTGTCTGTGCGTGCGAGTGTGTGCATGTGCATGGAGGGGTATATTTGCGGTGAAAAGCCTCTGTACTCACAGAAACCGCCATTGGATCGAGACACCCCATGTCGAAAACTCCTCCCTGAAACACAAACTCAGTTAGTGGTGAGGGAAGACAAAATGGTGCACCCCCTCAATCCGTTCATACCTACAAAAAACGGCTGAACGCAAATTCAAGCGGCTAAATGCCGAAATACAAATGAACATGCTTAAACGCGAATATAAATGCTCAAATCCAAACTCAAAGACAAATGCATAAATGTGAACAAGTCTGCAGGGTAAAACAGTCAAAAACAGGACCTAAGCCTAAAATGCTTAAAAGGTAAATGCTTGAATTAAGATGCAGAACGCGCGCGGGTCCTCCTCACCAGGAAGATGTTGACGGTCTCCAGGTTGATGTTCCCACTGATCTGCATGGTGGTCACATGCTCCACCGGAATGCGGTGCGCGAACATGTGGAAATCAGTGCCGTTCACTTTCACCTGCAAGACATTACATCACAGGTTAAATACCTGGCTCAAAGACAGAAAGTGTCCTACCCAGGAATCGAACCTGTGACCTTCAGGTTAGAAGATCAGTTCCTCACCCATATAATATCAAACTTTGCTCCAGAAAAAATAGATTATATTTGCAGTAAGGAGGCATTACATGTACGCACACAATGCGAATGCACACAGACGTGCAGTGCACGCACACACAGAAAATTTATATGTAAATTCATGCACACAGTTCCTGTCCATCTGACCTGGTAGCCCGCTTTGGTGACCGTGAAGAACAGCTCAAAGCTATCCCCCCTATGGAAGGCTATCGGAGCGACCCTCTCCTCCTGTCCCCAGGCGCCGCTCTGGAAGCTGTTGAACACCGCCACCTCTTCTGGCTCAAATTGGGCGTTGAAGTGGAGCGCTAGGTCGCAGCCTGCAGCCTCCCCGCCCATCAGGTCAATGCTAAAGCTGCAGGGGGCGACAGAGAGCAAAAAAAAAAGTTTCATCACAGATTCCTTTGAGTCAGCAGATGAGAAACTCCACTCTCAGAATCCTCCAGTATTTCCATCTTCTCTGCTTCTTAACTACAGGAGGTTCCAACTGGCAACAAGAGCTTTTGGCATTTATTACAATATAGAAACCACATTTCCATTGTTTCTTAAATCATGTGACTTAATTTTCAGAAGATGCGTCACTTTTGAATGTTTTGGCTTCATTGATGTGGAGACAGAACTTGTATTGCTAAGAATACAGAGCTGAATATCTGGTTGATGTATAGAATATGTGATGTCATCATCCAAATGATCCAAACAAATAGCAAGAGGCCGCTAATCAACGATTCCAGCGGAAGAGTTTTTGACAACTTCAGAGTGCGGCGTTAATGAAATGTGAAATATCACATCGGTGTGCTTAACTTTGGTTCCAGGGGTGCTGGAGTCCTACTGCTCCAGCCTCAGCACTTACACGGCGACACAGCACTTTATCGCCTTCATTAAACTAATAAAATAATTGCAGTGTGTAAATGAGACTCCTGCCCTGCAGGAAGACAATCAGACGCTCCTTCCTTACACTAGTGCACCCTGTCACACAATGTTGTCCTTCGCTGAGCAAAAAAAAAGCAGATGGGTGTGCGGAGATGCAAAGCTCAGACAGGAAACGGCACACTATGAAAAAAGCTGTCTTGTGTTGCCATGGTTTCCGGCTGTGTGTGCTGCCGCATCTTCCTAAACCGCGGCATATTGTCGGCTCAGATAGGGACTGTTAATGCGCCGTCACCCTAATCCCACTCTACCCCACATTTCCAGCAGAGCTCCATCCAATTTATATGCTAGTGAAAAAAAATCTATATTATCACCAATATCCACACATGTTGTTAAACCCTAACCACAGAGTCACGAGACAAAAGGCAAAACTGCACTCGCAGCACAGGGGAGTGAGGTTTTATACATTGTGTAACAGGTTGAGAATCAGTGAGCTGTTAATCCCTGAATTCAACCAATAAGATGATATTTTGCTCCTTATGACAGCAAAATGATTGGGAGAAATCAGGGAGTCTCTGAGAATCTAAAACAGTTCTGCCCACTCTTAGTTCCACAAAAACCTCATTAATTAATTTGCCCTTAAGTACTGTCACAGCCCAAATCGCTGCAGTACCCTCCATAGCCAGCAGGGGCTCCTCACCTCGGGATATCCTGGGGAACTGTAATCTTGTAGCTCATGGACGTCCCCACCGTAAGACCGTCTGGGATGGGTACCACTATTGGCCCGCTCTGCACAACACGAACACTGGGATTAATACAGAGCAGTTTGTCTGTTGCAGTGGTTCATAACCCTGGTGCTGTAAAAGATTTAGGGGGTCTGGCTGTGTTTCCAGGTAACTCTCGTTGTGTTCCTAGTTTTTTATTCTTTTGGGTACAAGGGTTTTGCTGATGCTACCGGGCTTCAAACAGAAAACTAGCACAAAATGCGTTCGCTCGACACGGACCAGGTTGCAAA